>NC_037671.1:80076241-80249227 GCF_003255815.1 Theropithecus gelada | reverse complement strand
TAAGGAAAGGATCCAGTTTCAGCTTTCTACTTATGGCTAGCCAATTTTCCCAGCACCATTTATTAAATAGGGAATCCTTTCCCCATTTCTTGTTTCTCTCAGGTTTGTCAAAGATCAGATGGCTGTAGATGTGTGGTATTATTTCTGAGGACTCTGTTCTGTTCCATTAGTCTATATCTCTGTTTTGGTACCAGTACCATGCTGTTTTGGTTACTGTAGCCTTGTAGTATAGTTTGAAGTCAGGTAGCGTGATGCCTCCAGCTTCGTTCTTTTGACTTAGGATTGTCTTGACAATGCGGGCTCTTTTTTGGTTCCATATAAACTTTAAAGCAGTTTTTTCCAATTCTGTGAAGAAACTCATTGGTAGCTTGATGTGGATGGCATTGAATCTATAAATAACCTTGGGCAGTATGGCCATTTTCACAATATTGATTCTTCCTATCCATGGGCATGGTATGTTCTTCCATTTGTTTGTGTCCTCTTTTATTTCACTGAGCAGTGGTTTGTAGTTCTCCTTGAAGAGGTCCTTTACATCCCTTGTAAGTTGGATTCCTAGGTATTTTATTCTCTTTGAAGCAATTCACAATTGCTTCAAATAACATATTTTATTAAAATTTAGCTTCCTTGGTTCTTTAACCATTTTTTAATATGATTACTAGATAATTTGTGTGGTTCTAATCATGTTTCTACTCTATAGGTGTCTATACAGTAGACATGTTTGTAGATGAATATGTCTCTTTATCTGTGGAGTCCAGATTAATCTAATTTCCCTCTACCATTCTCCAGAATAGGGTAAGAAAAAAATAGTCTGTGGGTTATCCATGTTACATGGATAACATGTAATTGATTTAAAGAATGATAATAGAAGCAAATAAAAATTAGTTTTTATTCAGTAAGGCATCTGTTTTTATGCTAGATTTTATGGAATTTCTCCACTTGGAACCTTTAATGTGGTTGAATTTACTAGTCTCATCTTGATAAGGCTTTCTCATGCTGTGCTGAGGTAGATCAAAAGCAAGTCACACATGGCAATATATCAGCATGCTAAGTGGGCTTTCTCTGCTTTTAAAATGAAACTTAAAGTTTATAATATGGGTTTTGGATTCACATCTAGGCAGATTACTGAGCATTACTAGCTCTGCCAACTCCTGGGTGTGACAGGATAACTCTTAATTCCTTTAATAGTCTCAGATTTTTCTTTTTCTTCCTCCCTTTTTCTCTCTTGCTTTCTTGGTAAAATGAAGATTATCTCTACGTCTCAGGATTTTGATAAAGATTAAATAAAATAGCATATACAAAATTCCTAAAAAGTCCAGATACTTGATAAATGAATGTTTTTTTCCTTCCCCGATATTTTTTGAAGACAGTTATATTCAATAATTGTTAATTAAAACTATATTTGCATTATATGCTGAAGATATATGTTTCTTGTTCAAAGTTAATGCTGGACATTTTCAACCTGACAGTAGCAACTTTAATAATGATTATTAAGATATGTTAATTAGCTTGCTTGAATGTACAATGTATACATAGAGCAAAAAATCACATTGTACCTCATAAATATATACAATTATTATATGTCATATAGAAATACATTAATAAAGCATAACAATTATTAAAACTAAGGTAAAAATTCCAAAACTGTATTATTTCACTTATGAGTATTGACACAAAAAGATTAAAATGTTTGCTTGATATTCTTTATGCATATTGAGAGACAATTTTGCTCAATAGTCACTGAGATAAAAAGTACTATATAATGCCAATATTAAAGCAAATTAATAGTGGAATGAACCTGCCTTTCATATTTTTCAACCCAAAAAGGTAATGAATCTCCATTTCAATATATAGATTTTCTTTAAAATAGCTCAGAAATGATCTTCACTTTCATTTCAATTATTTGCGTTTCAACAACTGAAATATATGCAAAGCCCCTAGTATGGTTGAATAAGTTAATGGTGTGCCACCAACAAAATATGATTTTTCATATGTGATGAACAATATATCTGTGTCAGCTCAGATAATCCAGTAAGTGCTACCAGATTGCATCATTAACAGGATACCAAGATTTAAAATTAAAATTGAGACAACTAGTTTGTCAGTCATTAAATATCTTTAACCAAGGGTTGATAGAAAATAAGGAGGAACAAATAAAATCCAAATTCATAAAATTGTTATTTGTTCTTTTGTAAGTCCTCCTAACTGGATGTCCTATCCTTATAGTGACTGGGATCCAAAAGACCGTAAAATTATATTATATAAGTTGAAAAACGAATTTTACATCAATAACTGTGTAAAAACATAAGTATTGGTTTTAATTTTAACATGTTTTTTGCATAGTATAGTAGAATTGACAACTTTTTTCACTTTTCTCTTTTGAAAAAGTATTCTTTTTTTTGATAGAAATAATGCTCTTATATAATTTGTTTCATAAGTAAAATTCGCCTTTCTTCTAACAAATAACTCCCACAATAATTTCTTATAAAATTTGAATTACTTTAAAAGTTATTTAATGAAAAAATGGGGTTTGTGAAAACATTTTAAAGCATTTTAAAGATTATTCTCTAAGACACTGCCTTCATTTTTCATAAATTCCAGATCATTTTCACAAAGAAACATGTTAATCTCTCAACCACACTTTACTTACAGTCTATAGTCACACACGAATATATCCTTCACCTCCAGGTATGCCAGTTTCCGCATCCTAACAAAATACTTATATTTAAAAATTGAAGTGAGTATCAATACTTTGGAGCACGAGTTCTTTTTATGGAAACAATGGCCGCTAAGTTACCAGGTTAACTTGCCAACATCTATCTAGCCAACAGTATACAGGAAGAAGATAAACTCTTGAGGCTATCGCACCTTCTCCAAGAACAGAATTACAGAATGAGGAAATGCATGCAAAGGGAGATTGTTGGGGTAACAAGTGGCACAAGTGATGGGACGGAAGTCAGATTACGTAAAATACAAGACACAGCAGTGATGGGTAAAAGTTACCAAATAAATATTTACTCTTTTCTGGAACTACTTGTTATAGATCTAAGTATTTTACATATATTAAACATTTGATCATTATAAAATTCCCATGAAATAGATGTCATTATTGTGTCTATTTACCAGAGGAAGAAATAGAGTAGTTAAATAACTTGACCAAGATCACACATCTTGTAAAATGATGAGACTAGAATTCAAACTGTGAGAACCTGGTGCAAAAATGCACGCTCTTAACCACAACATGCCTAATAATGCCTCTTTGCATTACGGCAAGCACCATATTCACATTTCCTTCTCTCCCTCATCCCCTTAGGGTTAAAAGCAGGATGACTTTCATCATGTCTGTAGTTTCCCAAGAGGTCAGCAACTCCTTACTTGTTCTCA
Organism: Theropithecus gelada; assembly: GCF_003255815.1. Taxonomy (NCBI): domain Eukaryota; kingdom Metazoa; phylum Chordata; class Mammalia; order Primates; family Cercopithecidae; genus Theropithecus; species Theropithecus gelada. The sequence continues at coordinate 80,245,846 of NC_037671.1, read as the reverse complement.
ACTGGAGAACTTAGAGCAGGTTTTCTTCACACAGGAATGGGGAACAAATTCTTTTCATGCCAATTTCTGTGTAGCTCAGCTGTGAAAGTCAACTGATATTATCAGTTATATATCAACTGTTAAAGTCAATAGTTGACTTTAACAGATACACACACACATATATAAATCAGTTGCATTTATACATATGTATATATGCATATCTCTATATATGAAAAGTCAGTAAAAATAGCCAGTATTATTTTATGTTTACTGTTTACTATGAGCAAGACATCTGACTTAAGAGGATAAATTCATTTAACCCTCTTAATAAGCCTAGTCAAAACTATTTCATAAATATTTGTGTCTTGTATTGGGTTATTCTTTCAATCACTTCAATCAATGACAAGCCCTTGCAATCTAGAAGGTGCTATTTCAGGTTTTGTAAGGCAGGATTATATGTTTTATGTGACATAGTTCCTGTCTTCAAGGAGCTTACACTATAGTTGTAAACATAAAACTTAAAAACAAATATTTACTGAGTAGAAGGTAAGTTTTATAAGGAAATATGAACATTAAATGTTATAAGATTTTTATGAAATGGAGGTATTATTGCCATTTAGAAATACAAAGTAAAGATTCATAGAGATGGTGGAATTTGTCCTGATCCCTAAATAATTTTGAAAAGGATTTGATAGATTGTGTAGCATCTAAGATCTTTAGTTTCAGAAATGTACTCTAATTAATTTGAGCAGGAGAGGAACTTGTTGGAATATATTAATATTAAGGACAGCATCTCTGGGAGGGCTAGGGAATCATACCCAAGGCAATACAGACAGGCACAAGACTCCAAATCATGCTTAGAGAATAAGCCTCTGTTTCTGCCACCATACTGCTGTCACTACAATGTTGGGAATGTTTTCTTGCGGCAACTATCTCTGATGCCAGAAAAAATTTCTTCCTGGTTCATCTTTTTCATATTGTTATCGACAGATGAAAAAGGTAGAGTCTATTATGAGTGTCCATATTCCTGCTGAAACGGAGAAAAGCCAGCATATGGTATCTTTCACTTATTCAATAGGAGGAAAACTGAGCCTTTTGTAAAGATTCCTGGGATTTCAGATGCTCAATGATCCAGAGGGGACACAATTCACTAGAGGTGAAAGGGATGTGGAAGAGCATTTCCTGAAGAGTGAAAGGCATTAGAGAAAGCATCCAGACAAAGATGCATGCAGCACGATCAGATAAATAGCATCACGTGGTGTTTCTCGAGCCCAAGGGAATAGAAGGGCTGCTGGGGAGGTGAGAAACTGGAAAAGACGACTAGATTCTGACTAGGTCTGATTCTAGACCGTGGTAAATATCAAGCTAAGGAATTTATGCTTTTTGTTTGTTTGTTTGTTTGTTCGTTCGTTTGTTTTCTCTGTTGGTAATGGGAAACCATTGAAGCACGTTTAGTGCAGGGAAGTGATTAAACTCACAAATGTTATTGATCTTTGACAAAAAGACTTTGTTCAAATTTATTTGATACTTGATTTCTCTTGAAAGTAATTTTTCATTAGAATTTGCTTTGTAAAATGCTTTATTCTTTGAATTTCTAACAAGATAATAAGAAGATTTCATCTTCTACCAATGTGATTTTAATTTTGAATAATACATGAGAGAAAGTATGATATATAAAAATTTTGAATAATACATGAAAGTATGATATAAAAGTTAAATATTTTCATATTCCATGAGTCATGTGATGTTAAAGTCCTCGTGGTAAGTGACATTTCAGAGAGTTTGGCTGCTCTGAGCATTAGCAGATCCCCCCCAAAAAGAAGTAATGTCTAAAAGGGCATTTATCAACCACTGTAGGTTGCACAGTCTTCATGCTGTCACTGGTCTTTTGGAAATAAGCTTGGCCATTTCCTGTTTTTCTTTGTTCCCCTCATCCCTTTAATGTGATATTGTACTCTCCTGCTCTCCTGCTAAACTATTGTTTCTTTTCCATTAAAAATCTGTTCGTGTTTAGTTTATTTGTATTAATTTCTTTAAAACGATTTTGGAGTGAGATCTTCACTGGAAAGCTGCATATCTTAGAATAACAACAACAACAAAAAAAAAGAAATGAGAGAGGACCATAAGAATGGAGAAAGAAGAAATGTGAAAAGCCTAGTTTATCTGACTAAGCTTCCCACTGACTCCACTTTCTTGAATTTAAAACAAAAAGAGAAATGCAGGGAGAGGCACAAAAACTAGGAGGTTCATAGTTTTTAAGAGACATTTTTTTCCAAGTACTAACTTCCAATAAAATTTTCAATTGTGTAACTTCATTAGGGGCATATTGAGTGATATAGAGGATAATCTTATCCTCATTTTAAAAAAATGCAGAAGCAAGTTTCACAGAGCTAAACTATTAAAATTAGGTTTACTGTGGTATCTAGAATAAACAACTTCTAGACACTAAAAACAAGATGGGTTGTGATAAGGTCATACATGTATCATGATGCAATTTTTTAAATATTTGTACAGAGAAAGCAAAAATGAGCGAGAGGAAATGTGTTGTAGAATGTCCACTATAGGCAAGATTTGAGATTTTTCATGTATCTCATTTATTTCTCCTTTATGTTAGTACTTATATAGCTATGCTATCATAAATAACTATTGTTGATTAATAAGAAAACCATCATTCATTAATAAATGATAGTGATTCTTCTGTTGACCGTAGCAGAAGGAAGAAATGATTTTCATTGTAGAAAAAGATAATTTTAAAAGTATATCTCAGAATCTTTTCCTAATTATTTCCTATCCCCTCAACAAGATTATGATTTATTTTGATTCCTTAGCACACGTAGCAGGCATTTGTTTGCTAAATGACTGTGTCTTAATGGTCTTTAAAACATGCTTTTAAGTTTGGGTATGAGATACATTTTCTCTTCTCATTACTTCATCAGAACTAACGAAGTTTTAAAGTTTCTGTAAAACAGAAAGGTCTAAATGTATTTTCCTGAGATTGTCAATAAGATCCTTTCACATTGATGATAACTGCCTCATTTGATTTTCCTAGTGGCATTGAATATATTTTAAGTTGCTAGATTATAGAGTTCCTCAACAAGGAGTACTGTTAAATTTTACTATATGGTGGTAAAATAAGCAAAGACAAATGTGGAAGTAGTAACTTGGATGTGTTTTTTTATTATTATTTTATTTTAAGAGAAATGTCTTTCTAAAGACTTAGATGAATAGTACTTGTCACAGGCCATTTGTCTGTATTTAAAGTTTAGTCCCAAATGAAAGTTTACATCATTACATACAGACATTTTACTTACAACAAACCTTAAATATGATTATGTTAGTCTTGCATTAGTCTGCTTCTACTCCTTTGGATATTTTTATCTAAGTGACTTATTTCACTAACTTAAACCCAGAGGAATTTTTATAAATATAAAGGACAATTAATCATCAGAACAAAAGTGGTTGTTTAGGTTTAGAGATTTATCATCTTCGGAAGATGAGCAAATAAACTGGATTTTAATAACACTGCAAAAAGAATTCATAATGTCAGCTGAAGTTCTTGATTTACATATTTTTAAAGCAACTTGCAGTATTAAATTTAAACTCTTTTAAATAAGTGCAAATAAATATAATACATTTTGTATTGTAAAAGAGAGAGAGAGTGTGTGTGTGTGTGTGTATAAAATCTCACCACACTGAAACCTATGAAACAAAGCCTATGTTGTTTACCACCCCATAAGTACTAACAACTATCTTACACATAATAACCTCTCCGTGTTTGTACATTTACTAGGGCCTGAGGTCCTTCAGTGACACATGCTTTGAATGTGCAACTAATTCAAGCCGTCCTAGTAAAACAGAATCGTTTTAATCATTTTATATGTTCATTAGGACTGAGAATCCTGAGGATCACCAAGGATTGGAATCTAAGAGATGTCGCCAGCACAATTTTTTTTCATGTTTGCTGTATTCATCCTAAATATTCTTACTTTTATACTGAAAATGTGTCTCTTCAGAATTGTTAATTGTTTGTGTGTGTGTTATAACATAAAATACATATATTATATAGTATATATAAATACATATATATGCATCTCTAACAATATAGTACATATATTATATGTGCATATATAATATATAACACATAATATCCAGCATAATATATGATATATACACATCATAATATTAATATATGATTAATATATTATATAAATAATATACTATATAAATAATAATATAATATATTAATATATAATATATTAATATGTGATTAATATACTATATAAATAATACAATAATTTATTATGTCTGTTATACATGTATTATATATACATATGTATATGTATTATATATGTATTCTATATGTGTGTGTGATCTCAAGATAAAATTAGAATCCCAGAATAACATTGGAGATTATAACAGATAACAGACAGGAACGTGTATAGTTTCTGTAGGCACATTCCAGGGCTGCCTCCACCCCAAGAGTTCTTTAGCAAGAGCTTGAGGTTTCAGCAACCAGGATTCAGGAGAAAGAGCTGAGGGCATTTCAAGCAGGAATTTTGTTATGGAGACAAGAAGCTCTACTATCCAGTTAGTGATGGGAAGGCAATAAGAAGTAGATGTCTGTTAGGGAGTGTCCAGAAACAGGTTGAAAGGGAGAAAAATTAACCCAGGATGAGTCTAGTGTCAGGGCCATGTGTTCAGAGGGAATATCATTAAGGAATGTGACTTCCTAAGTCAGAAATGAAGTTTCTACAAGGGCTGACAGGCGAGATAGACAGATTAGGGCTTTGAAGATGCAGCTCTCTGAGTCTGTCTTTCCTGCTCTCAAAGTGTCCTGATCCCACAGGCCCTGATCAGCAGAGCCATGCCAGACAGCTGGGAAGCAGACAGTTTATGAGCAAAGATTGCAATTTTAAAACATTCTGTTACTCGAATTCCCTCACGTGGGATACCTGCTGGTTGCTTCATTGGTGCTAGAGATCAAGTTGTTTTTAGCATCAAGGCTTCCTCTGCTTTCAAGTGATTATCGGCTTAACAGTGTCCCTTGAGGTAGGCATCATCTTTCCCAAAAATAAAATAAAAGTGCTTCAACTGTGTTTCAGATAAACATTTTAATAGATTGCAATTATTCAGTAACATAGAAGATTACAAATTTCAGGAACATGAAAGATTTTCTCACTGAAATTGTCATCAATGAAATATTTGGACCTATAGATATTCCCAGAAATTGTATGCCTGGCTTACCCGTAATTACTTCTGGGGTACCTTGGAAGCATTTCATTGTCTTATCAACAATCCTATCTACTACATCAACTGTGCCATCTCTACTGAATTTCTCTGCAAGCACCACTTCCACTGATGTAATGATCAGTGTGATTGAGCTGCTCTGCCTAGCATGATGGGCAGCCCAGCTAAAACCTAGAGGAGTGGGGTTGGGAGGAGCAGTGCAGTGAGTCGAGAGGAAGCTGCATGAGTATTTCCTAGAGCTACATTATGACATAATGCCACATTATCACTCTCAGCCTCCATTGTACCTGGAACAGAGACTGTTACATGCTCTTGTTCTGGTAACAAATGAAAGACTGTTTTGTGAACTGTATATCTCTTAAAAATTTTACGTGACAAAGTTCCTTCCTTAAAAAGAAAAAAAAAAAAGTCTTATTTTCCAGATGAGAAGCATGTAGTTTGAGTCACTTGCTAACAACAGTCACATAGCTTGGATCTTCATTAATCCTAACTTATCTTTGACAACCTCAGGGTAAGCTGATGAATCTTTGATCATGAAATGTATAAGAACTGGATATGAGCCCTGGGTCTGCAAAGTGCTAGTTTTCTAACCTTAAGGATGTTAATGTTCACCAGGAGGCAGAGGTTGCAGTGAGCTGAGATTGTGCCATTGCACTGCATCCTGGGCAACGAGTGAAACTCTGTCTCAAAAAAAAAAAAAGTTAATTTTCAGATTCTCAAGATTTTCCACCTGGGCTATTGCAGTAATCATTATCTTTGTCTTCATTTCAGTTCCCTCCCTCCCAAGTTCCTCTCACTTGTGGCAAACTTGACTTCATAAAGTGCATTTATGCTTATGTCACTTGCTTGCTTATCATCTTTCAATAAGCCCTCATTGCCCACAATATAAACTCTGAATTATTTGACGAGGCATGAAAAACCTCCAGGGACTGACCCCTATTTACTCCTGCAGTTTCATCTCTTGATGTTTCTTACCTGAACTTTGTGCTAGCAGTATCGAGCTACCCACTTTTCCCCAGATGAAACCATGGCACACTGTCGTCCACCTTCATATTTATACACGCTCTTTGCTCTGACTTACCTGCCCTTCCAGTGGGAATCCCTGTCTTCCTGCCCTTCAGGGTCGTGATCTCAGCTAAAGCTGCTTCGGCTATAGGAAAAAATTTTCCCTTGCTTCTTGCTAATGTATACAGGATTGTGCTTTCTTAAATATGTGAGAAAAAATCCAAGGTTTAGGTACAGGGTTGGGGATGGGCTTTGCACAGTGGAAAGACACAGCCTGTATTTGTCTTTCCAGACAAAAATAAATAGTCCCTAGTGTTCTACAATTAATAAAATGTACTTCTTTAATTAACTGTCTTTGTGGTATTTATTTCAAAGCCCTTAAGAGGAAGTGTGAGGGCCGGGCGCGGTGGCTCAAGCCTGTAATCCCAGCACTTTGGGAGGCCGAGACGGGCGGATCACGAGGTCAGGAGATCTAGACCATCCTGGCTAACACGGTGAAACCCCGTCTCTACTAAAAAAATACAAAAAACTAGCCGGGCGCAGTGGCGGGCGCCTGTAGTCCCAGCTACTCGGGAGGCTGAGGCAGGAGAATGGCGTGAACCAGCCTGGGCGGCAGAGCGAGACTCCGTCTCAAAAAAAAAAAAAAAAAAAAAGAGGAAGTGTGATTGGTTCTTTGAATAAATAAAAATGGACCTGGGATGAAGGCATTCATAATATCACCTAATCACACATTATGTTGTTTTGTAATTATTGGTTTACAGGTCTTCCCTTCTTATAGGTTTTGGTCTGAAATAATATTAAACAGCCTATTACTATTTTTGAAACCCCACTGTCTAGCCCATTATAGGTCCTTTATAAATATTTTATTCTAACTTACCTCCAGAATACAGTCAAATTCATGTTTGACTAGTATTTACTAAATGCTAACTATGTAATAGGATCACTGTAATAGCCACTTTGACACATTATTTTACAAAATCTGTAAGTCATATTACATGATTTTCATTTTATAGCTAAAGAAACTGAGACTCTTAGAGTAGAAGTTTTACAATGTCACATAATAAAAACAAAGCCAGAATTTGAACCCAGGCCTCCCTGAATTGATGTATTACTTTTTTAAATTCATTATAGTGTTTTATTATTGGAAAATACATGGAAATAAATATCCTATGAGCTTACTTCTAAAAGGAAGAAAAATTAACAGTTAACATTATATCTCATGTTTTCCTAATAAAGTTGAAACACTGGATTTTTTCAAGTGAATATTCAAATCATACATTCAAAGAAATCTCAAAAATTAAAACAGAATCTTAGGAAATGTTACTTGAATACTTCTAAATTCCATGGCTAAACCGAAGTAGAAGTTAGGAACACAGGATCATACTTTTGTGGCTTAACTCCTGCCTACACCCCCATGCAACGAATTCTCCCTGCAGCTGCAGCTCAGTTGAAGCTCTTCAGCCTTCATTTTCACCATGAAACAGCACTCAGGTATATATATATATATGCTGGAAGTCTAGAATGCTCAAAAAGATGAGTTATATTCCCATTGCTGTCTCTCCACCAGCCTTTATGCTTTCTGTGTGCTTAGGATGTAGCCTTCTAAATGGGGACCTAGAGATATTCATGGGTGATCACTATCATTCACTCTATGGAGAATAATCCCAAGCACTCTGTGAGGCCTCCTGCATGCTGGTTTGTGTCACGTGATAGGCCCAAGAGCTGAAGGCACACAGGAAACTGTCAGCAGCAGTCAGTTGCTTGGGTCAGGGACTCCAAGACAGCCTGAAGGGCTTGAAAGAGTCAATACAGAAGAGAACGGAAATGTGTAAGAATGAGAACAGCTTTGGGCGTGATAAATACAACTTCTACCTTACCAATTTGCTTTGTGACTATGAGAAAATGCCCTGGAGGGATCTTTCCTAAACCAGACTGAGGCGCAGTGAACTCGGAGTCACCTAGTCCAGAGGTTCATTGAGCTGCCGGAAGCCCACATGAGACAATATGAAGACCAATTATATAGCCAGAATTGATTATTATGTTCTCCTCTGAGTAAATGCACAATAAGGAGAAGGTCCACCACAAGGAAGAGTTTTACCTTTTCCTAAAGACAGTGATTGAACTTTGAAGGAACAGTGTGGGAAGAGCAAGAATGCCGAAGCTCATCTTCAAAACAAAAAACAAAACAAAACAAAACAAAAACAAAAAATAAAAACATCAAAAACAAATACTTTAAAAAAACTGAGGATAGAAGTTTAACATTTAGTACCTCATAGGAAAAAAAGAACTATGAACGGGGCACTATGACAATATGAGAGTAAAAATCTTCATAAATTTTATAGACTGCCTATGTTTATTCGTTTTGCTGTCACCTTGCTTTTTCTCTCTCTCTAATGATTCACAGTTAAACTCTTAAAATGAAAAGAATGTGGTCTCTTACTTAGGGAACAACTAGAAAGAAGGGGGTCAGAGGTATTACATATTACTATTTCAACACAGTGAGACTTGAAAAAAATATCTTTTGGAATTGAGGCATTTACATAAAGGAGGAGAAAGGGGAATGAGGCCCCAAGGCCCATGGGATATTAGGAAAAAAAAAATAGGAAGAAAAGTAATCAATGAATAACAAGGCCCAACTGAGATAACGAGGATTTTAGAAAATTACTTACCATTCTATCTAGAGTGTTCTCTTTTTAAAAATGAGAATAATACCCTCCTACTTCACAGTGTTTTCTTGTTGTTAAATTGTATAATATGTATTGTGCCTAGAATTGTTCCTGTCATATAATAATTCAGAGCAGAGCTTTTCTTGGCATATTCAATAAATATTAGTTACCATCTCCCTAGTAAACATTTAGTTTGTTATTTGCTCATTTGCGGTGCTGAAATTTGCATTTTTTTTTAAATGTCAGTTCCTGGTAGAATCTTTTGTGTGACTTTACTGCTCTTTCAAAGGAAAAACAGAGGCAGAAACTATCTGATCATTTTCCCCTATATGACTCTTTCTCACGACCCCATATGTATCCATAACCCAAGATTCTTAGGAAAGAAGTGTAATTCTTTAGGAAATCTGAAGTCGCATCTTTCACTTCTGCAATGCCAGTGCAAGGATACCTGTGGAAATTCTCATGCCTTTCATCTAAATATTTAAAAGTAGTAAATCAAGCAAACTATTATGTGAATTACATTTGTCATCTCACCTTGATAAAATATCATCATAATAAAATTTTTACATATATTGAGCAATGATTTTATGTGATTAAAATTAAGCAAAATATCAAAATTTCTCAATTTACTTTTTATTGCCTGGGCATTTTATTGATAGGTCACTATGTTTGGATGAGTAATTAAAAATATATACATAATTTATTATGCATTTGTTTCATAATATTTATTTGTATTGTCTTCATTTCAACAAAATCACTAATTATATTGATAAAATCAGAATTTCCACATTATTTTATTTATTTTTATTATACTTTAAGATCTAGAGTACATGTGCACAACGTGCAAGTTTGTTACATATGTATACATGGTATTTGGTTTTCTAATTTTATAGAAAAATTGTAAGTTACCATTCCAAAGCATTCAGGCAAGTTTTGAGTACAGGCAATTTTTTTTTCTTTCATTTTATTATTTTGCATAGAATTTATTTAAGAGATTTACATGTAAATATATATGTTCAAAAACATCTTTATAGAGGGCAATTCCAAGATGGCTGGATAGGAACAGCTCCAGCTTCCAACTCCCAGCATGAGTGACACAGAAGATGGGAGATTTCTGCATTTCCAACAGAGGTACCAGGTACATCTCACTGGGGTGTATCAGACAGTGAGTGCAGGACATTGGGTGCAGCCCACCGAGCGAGAGCTGAAGCAGGGTGAGGTATCGCCTCACCCGGTAAGCACAAGTGCTAAGGGAATTCCCTTTCCTAGCCAAGGGAAACTGTGACACACAACACCTGGAAAATCAGGTCACTCTCACCCTAATACTGCAGTTTACTAAGGGTCTTAGCAAACAGCACACCAGGAGATTATATCCTGCACCTGGCTTGGAGGGTCCCACACCCACAGAGCCTCCCTCATTGCTAGCACAGCAGTCTGAGATCTAACTGCAAGGTGGCAGTGAGGCTGGGGTAGGGGTGCCTGCTATTGCTGAGGCTTGAGTAGGTAAACAAAGCAGCCAGGAAGCTCAAACTGTGTGGAGCCCACCACAGCTCAAGGAGGCCTGCCTGCCTCTATAGACTCCACCTCTGGGGGCAGGGCATAGCTAAACAAAAGGCAGCAGATTTAAATGTCCCTGTCTGACAGGTTTGAAGAGAGTAGTGGTTCTCCCAGCACAGAGGTTGAGATCTGAGAATGGACAGACTGCCTGCTCAAGTGGGTCCCTCACCCCGAGTAGCCTAACTGGGAGACACCACCCACTAGGGCAGACTGACACCTCACACCTCACACCTCACACGGCTGGGTACCCCTCTAGATGAAGCTTCCAGAGGAACGATCAGGCAGCAATAATTGCTGTTCAGCAATATTCACTCTTCTGCAGCCTCCACTGCTGATACCCAGGCAAAGGGGGTCTGGAGTGGACCTTGCACAAACTCCAACAGACCTGCAGCTGAGGGTCCTGACTGTTAGAAGGAACACTAACAAACAGAAAAGATATCCACACCAAAACCCGATCTGTACATCACCATCATCAAAGAGCAAAGGTAGATAAAACCACAAAGATGGGGAAAAAGCAGTGCAGAAAAGCTGAAAATTCTAAAAATCAAAACGCCTCTCCCCCTCCAAAGGAATGTAGCTCCTTGCCAGCAACGGAAGAAAGCTAGACGGAGAATGACTTTGGTGGGTTGAGAGAAGAAGTCTTCAGATGATCAAAATTCTCAGAGCTAAAGAAGGAAGTTCGAACCCACTGCAAATAAGCTAAAATCCTTGAAAAAAGATTTGACAAATGGCTGAGTAACCAATGTAGAGAAGTCCTTGAATGACCTGATAGAGCTGAAAACCATGACATGAGAACTACATGAAAATGCACAAGCTTCAGTAAACGACTCGATCAACTGGAAGAAAGGGTATCAGTGACTGAAGATCAAATAAATGAAATGAAGCGAGAAGAGAAGTTTAGAGAAAAAAGAGTTAAAAAAAAAAAAAGGGAACAAAGTCTCCAAGAAATATGGGACTATGTGAAAAGACCAAATCTATATCTGATTGGTGTACCTGAAAGTGACAGGGAGAATGGAACAGAGTTGGAAAAGATTGTTCAGGATATTATCCAAGAGAAATTCCCCAACTTGGCAAGGCAGGCCAACATTCAAATTCAGGAAATACAGAGAACGCCATAAAGATACTCCTTGAGAAGAGCAAACCCAAGACACATAATTGTCATAATCACCAAAGTGGAAATGAAGGAAAAAATGTTAAGGGCAGCCAGAGAGAAAGGTCGGGTTACCCACAAAGGGAAGCCCATCAGACTAACAGCGGATGTCTCGGCAGAAACTCTACAAGCCAGAGGAGAGTGGGGGCCAATATACAACTTTCTCAAAGAAAATAATTTTCAACCCAGAATTTCATATCCAACCAAACTAGATTCATAAGTGAAGGAGAAATAAAATCCTTTACAGACAAGCAAATGCTGAGAGATTTTGTCACCACCAGGCCTGCTCTACAAGGGCTCCTAAAGTAAGCACTAAACATAGAAAGGAACAACCAGTACCAGCCACTGCAAAAACATGCCAAAATGTAAAGACCATCAATGCTAGGAAGAAACTGCATCAACTAACGAGCAAAATAACCCACTAACATCATAATGACAGGATCAAATTCACAAATAACAATATTAACCTGAAATGTAAATAGGCTAAATGTTCCATTAAAAGACACAGACTGGCAAATTGGATAAAGACTCAAGACCCATCAGTTTTCTGTATTCAGGAGACCCATCTCACATGCAGAGACACACATAGGCTCAAAATAAAGGGATGGAGAAAGATCTACCAAGCAAATGAAAAACAGAAAAAGGCAGGGTTTGCAATCCTAGTCTCTGATAAAACAGACTTTAAACCATCAAAGATCAAAAGAGACAAAGAAGGCCATTACATAATGTTAAAGAGATCAATTCAACAAGAAGAACTAACTATCCTAAATATATATGCACCCAATACAGGAGCACCCAGATTCATAAAGCAAGTCCTTAGAGACTTACAGAGAGACTTAGACTCCCACACAATAATAATGGGAGACTTTAACAGCCCACTGTCAATATTAGACAGATCAATGAGACAGAAAGTTAACAAGGATATCCAGGAATTGAACTCAACTCTGCACCAAGCAGACTTAATAGACATCTACAGAACTTTCCACCCCAAATCAACAGAATATACATTCCTCTCAGCACTACATCGCACTTATTTCAAAATTGACCACATAATTGGAAGTAAAGCACTCCTCAGCAAATGTAAAACAACAGAAATTATAACAAACTATCTCTCAGACCACACTGCAATCAAACTAGAACTCAGGATTAAGAAACACTCAAAACCACTCAACTACATGGAAACTGAACAACCTGCTCCTGAATGACTACTGGGTACATAACAAAATGAAGGCAGAAGTAAAGATGTTCTTTGAAACCAATGAGAACAAAGATACAACATACCAGCATCTCTGGGAAACATTTACAGCAGTGTGTAGAGGGAAATTTATAGCACTAAATGCCCACAAGAGAAAGCAGGAAAGATCTAAAATTGACACCATAGCATCACAATTAAAAGAACTGGACAAACAAGAGCAAACACATTCCAAAGCTAGCAGAAGGCAAGAAATAACTAAGATCAGAGTACAACTGAAGGAGATAGAGACATAAAAAATCCTTCAAAAAATCAATGAATCCAGGAGCTGGTTTTTTGAAAAGATTAACAAAATTGATAGACCAGTAGCATGACTAATAAAGAAGAAAAGAGAAGAATCAAATAGATGCAATAAAAAATGATAAAGGGGATATTACCAACGACCCCACAGAAATACAAACTACCATTAGAGAATACTATAAACACCTCTACGCAAGTAAACTAGAAAACCTAGAAGAAATGGATAAATTCCTGGACACATACACTCTTCAAGACTAAACCAGGAAGAAGTTGAATCCCTGAATAGAGCAATAACAGGCTCTGAAATTGAGGCAATAATTAATAGCTTACCAACCAAAAAAAGTCCAGGACCAGATGGATTCACAGCCAAATTCTACCAGAGGTACAAGGAGGAGCTGGTACCATTCCTTCTGATATTATTCCATTCAATAGAAACAGGGAATCCTCCCTAACTCATTTTATGAGGCCAACATCATCCTGATACCAAAGCCTGGCAGAGACACAACAAAAAAAAGAGAATTTTAGATCAATATCCTTGATGAACATCGATGCAAAAATCAATAAAATACTGGCAAACCGGATCCAGCAGCACATCAAAAAGCTTATCCACCATGATCAAGTGGACTTCATCCCTGGGATGCAAGGCTGGTTCAACATACGCAAATCAATAAACGTAATCTGGCATATAAACAGAACCAAAGACAAAAACCACATGATTATCTCAATAGATGCAGAAAAGGCCTTTGAAAAATTCAACAGCCCTTCATGCTAAAAACTTTCAATAAATTCGGTATTGATGGAACATATCTCAAAATAATAAGAGCTGTTTATGACAAACCCACAGCCAATATCATACTGAATGGCCAAAAACTGGAAGCATTCACATTGAAAACTGGCACAAGACAGGGGTGCCCTCTCTTACCACTCGTATTCAACATAGTGTTGAAAGTTCTGGAAAGGCAGTCAGGCAAGAGAAAGAAATAAAGGGTATTATTAGGAAAAGAGGAAGTTAAATTGTCGCTGTTTGCAGATGACATGATTGTATATTTAGAAAACCCCATCATCTCAGCCCAAAATCTCCTTAAGCTGATAAACAACTTCAGCAAAGTCTCAGGATACAAAATCAATGTGCAAAAATCACAAGCATTTTTGTACACCAGTAACAGACAAACAGAGAGCTAAATCATGAGTGAACTCCCATTCACAATTGCTTCAAAGAGAATAAAATACCTAGGAATCCAACTTACAAGGGATGTGAAGGACCTCTTCAAGGAGAACTACAAACCACTGCTCAGTGAAATAAAACAGGACACAAACACATGGAAGAATATCCCATGCTCATGGAGAGGAAGAATCAATATGGTGAAAATTGTCATACTGCCCAAGGTAATTTATGGATTCAATGCCATCCCCATTAAGCTACCAATGACTTTCTTCACAGAGTTGGAAAGAACTGCTTTAAATTTCATATGGAATCAAAAAAGAGCCCGCATTGCCAAGACAATCCTAAGCCAAAAGAACAAAGCTGGAGGCATCATGCTACCTGACTTCAAACTATACTACAAGGCTAGAGTAACCAAAACAGCATGGTATGGGTATCAAAACAGAGATATAGACCAATGGAACAGAACAGAGTCCTCAGAAATAATACCACACATCTACAGCCATCTGATCTTTGACAAACCTGAGAAAGACAAGAAATGGGGAAAGGATTCCCTATTTAATAAATGGTGCTGGGAAAATTGGCTAGCCATAAGTAGAAAGCTGAAACTAGCTCCTTTCCTTACTCTTTATATGAAAATTAATTCAAGATGGATTAGAGACTTAAATGTTAGCCCTAAAATCATAAAAACCCTACAAGAAAACCTAGGCAATACCATTCAGGACATAGGCATGGGCAAGGACTTCATGTCAAAAATACCAAAAGCAATGGCAACAAAAGCCAAAATTGACAAATGGGATCTAATTAAATGAAAGAGCTTCTGCACAGCCAAAGAAACTACCATCAGAGTGAACAGGTAACCTACAGAATTGGAGAAAATATTTGCAATCTACTCATTTGACAAAGGGCTAATATCCAGAATCTACAAAGAACTCGAACAAATTTACAAGAAAAAAACAAACAACTCCATCAAAAAGTGGGCAAAGGATATGAACAGACACTTCTCAAAAGAGGACATTTATGCAGCCAACAGACACATGAAAAAATGTTCATCATCACTAGCCATCAGAGAAATGCAAATCGAACCTACAATGAGATACCATCTCACACCAGTTAGAATGGCCATCATTAAAAAATCAGGAAACAACACGTGCTGGAGAGGATGTGGAGAAATAGGAACAATTTTACACTGTTGGTGGGACTGTAAACTAGTTCAACCATTGTGGAAGACAGTATGGCGATTCCTCAAGGATCTAGAACTAGAAATACCATTTGACCCAGCCATCCCATTACTGGGTATATATCCAAAGGATTATAAATCATGCTGCTGTAAAGACACATGCACACATATGTTTATTGCAGCACTATTCACAATAGCAAAGACTTGGAACCAACCCAAATGTCCATCAGTGGCAGACTGGATTAAGGAAATGTGGCACATATACACCATTGAATACTATGCAGCCATAAAAAAGCATGAGTTCATGTCCTTTGTAGGGACATGGATGCAGCTGGAAACCATCATTCTCAGAAAATTATCACAAGAACAGAAAACCAAACACTGCATGTTCTCACTCATAGGTGGGAATTGAACAATGAGAACACTTGGACACAGGAAGGGGAACATCACACACCGGGGATTGTTGTAGGATGGGGGCAGTGGGGAGGGATAGCATTAGGAGATATACCCAATGTAAGTGATGAGTTAATGCATCTAGCACACCAACATGGCACATGCATACATATGTAACAAGCCTGCATGTTGTGCACATGTACCCTAGAACATAAAGTGTAATAAAAATAAAAGAAAAAAGAAAAAAATCTTTATAGAGTGATGCGACTAGAATGTATAGTTCTGAGAAGAAACTATTACCAAGCCTTTTCTCATCTAGGATGTAAAAACTCTATGTGTACAAAGACTTGTCTACATTCATAACTTTGTCCACAGTGCCTAGAAGTAGTGCCTGGCACATACGCAATTCTCAATAAATATCTATGACCGATAATGAATCAAGAAGAATGGTTTTCTCCTTTAACAAGAGGGTATAAAAAACATGTAAAAGTGTTTGAAAATATATATCCACTATATATTACATCCCTTATATAATGTGCTCTATGATGATGTAATACACTTTACAATATTTCTTTCTGTTCTGCTCATATCTTTCTATATTATATATATTATTTACAGCTTCATAAATATACTTTTTGTATTTTAACATATATTATAACATATATAAATATACATTATAGTAAATACTTGATTTAGGACTTTAAATCAATAGTCATTTGAAACCATCTTGTAGAAGCTGCACAGTTCTCTAATAAAACCAGAAGACAAGATGAATGTCACTTTTCATATTTTATAAACTTAATTACAGGCCAACAATTTGCAAGGCAATAGCAAAATGAAAATATATAAGTAGAACTTACATATTATCTTATTATCGTGTGTCAACTTGCTTTTGATTATCAACATTGTTTGTACAAGCATTTCTGTTAAGTCTGCAAACTGTACGATGTGATCGATATGGGTATGTATATTCTAGATTACCAAAGGCTAAATTATATACGTGTCTTCTAAAATAGTTTCCATTCTAATCCTTGCCTGCCAGTTACTTAGATCTTTCATTTAAAATGCCTGTTTTTCTTGAAACTTTACTTGTGTGGTCTGACCAAGTGTAAACTGTCTACAGGGCAAATGAGGGAGGAAAAACAAAATTACTTCAGTTATTTCCAAGTAAGGAAAATATACACTTTGTATACTTTT
Organism: Theropithecus gelada; assembly: GCF_003255815.1. NCBI lineage: Eukaryota > Metazoa > Chordata > Mammalia > Primates > Cercopithecidae > Theropithecus > Theropithecus gelada. The sequence goes on along the minus strand of NC_037671.1, from coordinate 80,228,818 downwards.
TATTTGAATCAAATTAAGAGCAGGCATTGATGCCCTATCAGCGTTTTGAAAGTCTTACACTATGCCTACTCTAGAGTCAGTGTAGCCAGTAGAAATATTAAGAGCACTGAATCCAAAAAAATCTTCATTTCAGTAAAATCATTACCAAGTTTTGACTGTGAGATCTTGGACAACTGCTTTTCCCATTTGCGGCTTTGTTATTCTTATTGCTAGATACATAAAATAGCAATACTCATGTGAAAGTTTTAATAAATTATCAGACTTACAGTTTTACAAGACAATACTAATAATTATTATTATCTTGTAAAGTTCTCAAATATGGACATGAGGAATGAGCTCATTTCATACAAACACAGACAAGACTACTTTTAGACTCACTGTTCACCTTTACAAGCCCATTCTCTTCCATTTTCATCAATCACCACAAAATTTAACAGCTGTTGGTGTTATGGAATAGACATTATTTTCAAAGTGCCAATAAGTTCCAAAAATTTTATACTATGAATTATTTAAGATGATTATTACCTCTTTATTTTCACATTTTACTTATAGTTTGAGTCATTTTATTTTCATTACTGCTAAACTACACTACTCACCAGTTCCCCAAAGGTGGTGCAGCAGTTACCTCAATTTAAATCTGCAAATCTCTGATGAATCAGCTACAGTTTGCTTTTAATAGTAGTTTTCTGTGAAAACTCTCAGCCTAGGTTCAGGCATTGGACTCTTTCAGTGTCTTTGAATCCTGACTTGCCTGTGTTCTGGGATAGAAAACGTTCTGTAGACTGATGTTCTTTATTCGTTCTCAGGCTGGCTGTGACTGTCAATTTGCCATGATCATCTACGATTTAACCTATGGCAGCAGCAATTCAGATGCACAAATATAAAAATGTAGTGAGTTATCCAACTTTTTGTGAAAAATTTGTGAACAGACAAATGTTCTCTCTCACAGGAAGACAATAAATATAACCAAGCTTTAACTTGAGAGAGTCGAAACTTAAAAATACCTGAAGGTTTTGTTTTTTTTTTAATTCTCCTTGAAATGGAGTCTCACTCTGTCGCCAGGCTGGAGTGCAGTGGTATGAATTCTGCTCACTGCAACTTCCAACTCTCTGGTTCAAGCAATTCTCTGCCTCAGCCTCCCGAGTAGCTGGGACTACAGGCATGTGCCATCACGCCCAGCTAATTTTTGTATTTTTAGTAGAGACGGGGTTTCACCATGTTGACCAGGATGGTCTCGATCTCCTGACCTTGTGATCCATGCACCTTGGCCTCCTAAAGTGCTGGGATTACAGGCGTGAGCCATTGTGCCGGGCACACCTGAAGCTTCCTTTACTTTCTCCACAAGGGAACAGCTCCCTTTTCTTCCCACTTGGCTAATTCAGTTGAGCATGATCACTTCACATCCTTATGATACACTGGTGTCTACTCATTATATGCGTCATGGTTTTCTACTGATGCCAAGAAGGAACTTCATAAGGTAACAACTTATAAATTAAAAATAGAAAACAGTTAATTGGAATTTTCAACAAATTACTTGACCTCATTTTCATAGGACTATTTAAATCCCTCATGGAAGTCATTTGAGACATTATACCATTTTTAAGAAAAAAAAAAAAAAACCAAAATAATTACATTATTGAATTGGACAAAATTTTAAAAAATGAAATTTATGTTAGTAGGGCAGAATAAATGAAATAAACAGATTTTAGTAAGAACATATTCCAAAATTCATAAATTAGGTACTACCCCATCAACATTATGGAAATAACATAAGAAGGAATTTTTACATTGAGAAAACATTCAGACTCTCTGAGACAATATTCTACAAAGGAACAGGTAAAAGTGAAACTTGAAAGCATGATTTTAAAACAAACTGATTTGAACACAATTGTTTCTTTGAGTTATAAGATTTGTTATACCATCACAACTATGTATCTGTTTCTATATATATACTTGATGTAATTTATATATAATCATTGCTATAAAGTATACATATAATATATGAAACTATATATATATAAAATACATATATCTCAAACAATGGTTATAATTATTTTAATTATTTATTTAGAAACAGGGTTTTCCTCTGTTGCCCAGGCTGGAGTGCAGTGGCATGATCATAGCTCACTGCAGCCTCCCACCCTTAGACTCAAGAAATCCTCCTGCCCCAGCCTCCTGACTAGTTAGGACTATAGGTCATTGGCACCATGACTGGATAATTTAAAAAAAAAATTTTTTTTTTTGTAGAGACAGGGCCTCACTATGTTGCCCAGGCTGGTCTTGAACTCCTGGCCTCAAGTGATCCTCCCAGTTTGGCTTACCAAAGTGTTGGAATTACAAGTGTGAACTGCCACACCCAATTTGTTGTAATAATAATTTTTAAATGTCTTGATACTGAAACCTCCTTTCAGAATATCATGAGGGAAATAAATGCATTTTTAAATTTTTAATTGACAAGACTGCACATATTGAAAGTGTGATGATTTCATGTACATGTGTATTGTGTAATGATTACCACAATCAAATTAATACACCCATCATTACCCATGCTGTACCTTAAATACCCAGAACTTGTTCATCTTTTAACTGAAAGTTTGTACCTTTTAACCAACATCTCTCTGTTTCCTCCACCCTACAGCCCCTGGTAACTACTATTCGACTCTCGGCATGTATAACTTTCCTATTTCTAGGTTCTGTGTAAAGGGAGATTATGCAGTATTTGCCTTTCTGTGCCTGGGTTATGTCACTTAATATATTTTCTCTAGGTTCATCCACGTTCCCATAAATGGCAGAATTTTCTTTATTTTTATTGCTGAATAATATGCCATTACACTCATGCACACATATACACAACACATTTTCCTTATTCATTCATTTGGGAATCATGCTTAGGTTGTTTCCATATCTTGACTATTATGAATAATGCTGTGTGAACATGGAGTTACAGATATCTCTTCAACACACTGATTTAATTTCCTGTGTATATATACAGAAGTGGCATCGTAGAATCCTATAGTAGTTCTCTTTTTCCTTTTTTGAGAAACCTCAATACTGTTTTCCATATGGCTGTACCAATTTACATTCCCATTAACAATGCACAAGGGTTCCCTTTTCTCCACTCCCTCATCAACACTTGTTATCTTTTGTCTCTTCGATAATAGCCAGCCTGACAGATGTGAGGTGATACTCATTGTGATTTTGATTTGCATTTCTCTGATAAGGATAGAAAGATCTACCCTCAATGTAGGTAGGCACCATCCAATCTCTGCCATCATAGCAAGAACAAGGCAGGAGGAAGTAGATGGGATAAACTGACTTGCTGAGTCTTCTGTCTTTCATCTTTCTCCAGTGCTGGATGGTTCCTTATGTTCCTCCTACCCTTGGATGGAAGACCAGCTTCTGTGGCCTTTGGATTCTTAAACTTACACCAGCGGTGTGCTGTGGGCTCTCAGGACTTGAGCCACAGACTGACAGCTGTACTGTTAACTTCCCTGCTTTTGAGGCTTTTGAATTCAGACTGAGGTACTACTGGCTTCATTCTTCCCCAGCTTACACACGGTGTGTTGTGGAATTTCGCCTTGTGATTGTGTGAGCCAATTCTCCCTAAAAAACTCTCTTTCATATACATTTATCCTATTAGTTCTGTCTTTGGAGAACTCTGACTAATATATCTTATTGAAGAGATTTTCCTTTCCTCATGTCTTTTCTTGGCATCCCTATCAAAGATTAGTTGACCATATATGTGGTAGTTTGTTACTGTGCTTTCTATTCTGTTTTATTGGTCTGTGTGTCTGTTTTTAATGCCAGTAGTATAACGTTTTAATTATAATAGCTTTGAAGTATACACTGAAATCAAAGTGCGTTAATGCCTCCAGATTTGTTCTTCTTTCTCAAATTTCTTTTACTATTCGGAGTCGTTTGTGGTTCTACCTGAATTTTAAAAGTTTATCTTTCTGTGAACAATGCCACTGGAATTTTGATAGGGATTATACTTAATCTGTACATCACTTTGGGAAGTATGGACATTTTAAAAAATACTAATTCTTCCAACACATATATATGGGATAGCCTTCTACTTATTTTTGTTGTCCTCAATTTTTTTCAACAATTTCTTATAGTTATCAGTGTACAGATCCTTCACCTCCTTTGTTAAATTTATTCCTAAGTATCGTATTCGGTTGGTTGTTTGTTTGTTTTTCTGAGATGGAGTCTTGGTCTGTCACCCAGGCTGGAGTGCAATGGCACAATCTCGGCTCACTGCAACCTCTGCCTCCTGGGATCAAGTGATTCTCCTGCCTCAGCCTCTGAGTAGCTGGGATTACAGGTGCCCACCACCACACCAGGCTATTTTTTTTTTTTTAAATTTTAGTACAGATGGGGTTTCGCCATGTTGGCCAGGCTGGTCTCGAACTTCTGACCTCAGGTGATCCACCCACCTCGGCCTCCCAAAGTGTTGGGATTACAGGCGTGAGCCACTGTGCCCAGCTGTATTCTTTCTGATGCTATTATAAATGGACAATTTACTCAGTTTCTTCTTCAGATGGTTTGTTTCAAGGGAATGGAAATGCAAGTAATTTTTGTATGCTGATTCTGTATCTTGCAAATTTACTGAATTTGTGTATTAATAATAACTTTTTTTGGTTGAGTCTTTAGTGTTTTCTAAATAGCAGACAAAATAATTTTATTTATTCTTTCCTAATTTGGATGACATTTATTTCTTTTTGTTCCCTAATTGCTCTGGCTAGGCTATTCAGTACTATGTTAAATAGAAATGGTGAGAGTGGGCACCCTTGTCTTGTTCCTGATCTTAGAGGAAAAGCTTTCAGCCTTTTACTGTTGAATATAATGTTAGCCATGATATTGTCACATATGGCTTTTATTACGTTGAGATTTATTTCTTCTACACTTAATTTCTTGTGACTATTTTACCATGGAAAGCTGTTGAATTTTGTTAATGCTTTCTCTTCATCTATTGGAATATGATTTTTATCCTTCATTCTGTTAATGCAGTGCATCACATTTATTGATTTGTATGTGTTGAATTATCCTTAAATCCCTGTGATGAATCTCACTTGCTCGTGGTGAATGATTCTTTTAATGTGCTATTAAATTTAGTTTTCTAGAATTTTGTTGAGAATTTTTGCATCTATATTCATCAACATGTTGGCCTATAATTTTCCTTTCTTGTAGCATCCTTATCTGGCTTTAGTATAAGGGTAATTCTTGCATGGTAAATTGAATTTGGAAATGTTTCCTCATCTTCTGATTTTTGAAAGCATTTGAGAAAGATTTGTGTTAATTCTTCTTTAAATGTTTGGTAGAATTTGCCCATGCCTATGTCCTGAATGGTATTGCCTATGTTTTCTTCTAGGGTTTATGGTTTTAGGTCTTACATTTAAGTCTTCAATCCATCTTGAGTTAATTTTTGTATAAGGTGTAAGGAAGGGATCCAGTTTCAGCTTTCTACATATGGCTAGCCAGTTTTCCCAGTACCATGTATTAAATAGGAAGTCCTTTCCCCCTTGCTTGTTTGTGTCAGGTTTGTAAAAAATCAGATGGTTGTAGATATGTGGTATTATTTCTGAGACCTCTGTTCTGTTCCATTGTTCTACATATCTGTTTTGGTACCTAGCACCATTCTGTTTTGGTTACCATAGCCTTTTAGTATACTTGGAAGTCAGGTAGCATGATGCCTCCTGCTTTGTTCTTTTGTCTTAGGATTGTCTTGGAGATGCAGATTCTTTTTTGCTTCCATATGAAATTTAAAGTAGTTTTTTTTTTTTTCCAATTCTGTGAAGAAAGTCATTGGTAGCTTGATGGGATGGCATTGAATCTATAAATTACTTTGAGCAGTATGGCCATTTTCACCATATTGATTCTTCCTATCCATGAGCATGGGATGTTCTTCCATTTGTTTGTGTCCTCTTTTATTTCACTGAGCAGTGGTTTGTAGAACTCCTTGAAGAGGTCCTTCACATCCCTTGTAAGTTGGATTCCTAGGTATTTTATTCTCTTTGTAGCAGTTGTGATTGAGATTTCACTCATGATTTGGCTCTCTGTTTGTCTGTTATTGGTGTATAGGAATGCTTGTGATTTTTACACATCAATTTTGCATCCTGAGACTTTGCTGAAGTTGCTTATCAGCTCAAGGAGATTTTGGGCTGAGACAATGGGGTTTTCTAAATATACAAACATGTCATCTGCAAACAGGGACAATTTGATTTCCTCATTTCCTATTTGAATGCCCTTTATTTCTTTCTCTTGCCTGATTGCCCTGGCCAGAACTTCCAACACGATGTTGAATACGAGTGGTGAGAGAGGGCATCCTTGTCTTATGCCAGTTTTCAAAGGAAATGCTTCCAGTTTTTGGCCATTCAGTATGATATTGGCTGTGGGTTTGTCATAAATAGCTCTTATTATTTTGAGATACGTTCCATCAATACTTAGTGTATGAGAGTTTTTAGCATGAAGCGTTGTTGAACTTTGTCAAAGGCATTTTCTGCATCTATTGAGATAATCATGTGGTTTTTGTCATTGCTTCTGTTTATGTGACGAATTACATTTATTGATTTGCATATGTTGAACCAGCCTTGCACCCCAGGAATGAAGCCAACTTGATTGTGGTGGATGAGCTTTTTGATGTAGTGCTGGATTTGGTTTGCCAGTATTTTATTGAGGATTTTTGCATTGGTGTTCATCAGGAATATTAGTCTAAAATTCTCTTTTTTTTATTGTGTCTCTGCCAGGCTTTGGTATCAGGATGATGCTGGCCTCATAAAATGGGTTAGGGAGTATTCCCTCTTTTTTTAGTTGATTGGAATAGTTTTAAATGCCAAAAGTAATGGCAACAAAAGCCAAAATAGACAAATGGTATCTAACTAAACTAAAGAGTTTCTGCATGGCAAAGGAAGCTATCATTAGAGTGAACAGGCAACCTACAGAATGGGAGAAAATTTTTGCAATCTACCCATCTGACAAAGGCCTAATATCCAGAATCTTCAAAGAACTTAAACAAATTTACAAGAAAAAAACAAACAACCCCATCAAAAAATGGGCAAAGGATATGAACAGACAGTTCTCAAAAGAAGACATTTATGCGGCCAACAGATTCATGAAAAAATGCTCATCATCACTGGTCATCAGAGAAATGCAAATCAAAACCACAATGAGATACCATCTCTTGCCAGTTAGAATGGTGATCATTAAAAAGTCAGGAAATAACAGATGCTGGAGAGGATGTGGAGAAATAGGAATGCTTTTACACTGTTGGTGGGAGTGTAAATTAGTTCAGCCATTGTGGAAGACAGTGTGGCAATTACACAAGGATCTAGAACTAGAAATACCATTTGACCCAGCAATCCCATTACTGGGTATATACCCAAAGGATTATAAATCATGCTACTATAAAGACTCATGCACATGTATGTTTATTGTGGCACTATTCACAATAGCAAAGACTTGGAACCAATTGAGATGTTCATCAGTAATAGACTGAATTAAGACAATGTGGCACATATACACCATGGAATACTATGCAGCCATACAAATGAATGGGTTCATGTCCTTTGCAGGCACATGGATGAAGTTGGAAACTATCATTCTCAGAAAACTATCACAAGGACGGAAAACCAAACCCCGCATGTTCTCACTCATAGGTGCGAGTTGAATGATGAGAACACATGGACAGAGGGCGGGGAACATCACACACCAGTGCCTCTTTGGGAGTCAGGGGCTGGAGGAGGAATAGCATTAGGGAGAAATACCTAATGTAAATGACGAGTTGATGGGTGAAGCAAACCAACATGGCACATGTATACCTATGTAACAAACCTGCACGTTGTGCACATGTACCCTAAAACTTAAAGTATAATTTAAAAAAAAAAAGAAAGAAAAAGAAAAAAACTAAAAACAAAGAAACAAAACAATATTTGGTAGAATTAACCTGTGAGGTTATCTGGTCCTGGGCCTTTCTTTCTTGGGAGTATTTTCGTTACTATTTCATTCTTACTTATTACTTGTGTATTCAGATTTCCTATTTCTTAATGATTCAGTCCTGGTAGGTTGTATGTTTCTAGGAATTTGTTCATTTCTTCTAAGGTATCCAGTTTGTTAGCATATAATTGTTTGTAGTAGACTCTTACATAAGTTTTGGTATGTTGCATTTCTACTTTCATTTGTCTCAAATACTTTTTGTATTTATATGATAACAGTCCTAATGTCTCCTCTTTCATGTATTTTCATTTTTTTTTTTTTTTTGAGATGGAGTCTCGCTTCTGTTGCCCAGGCTGGAGTGCAGTAGCGCCATCTCGGTTCACTGCAAGCTCCGCCTCCCAGGTTCACATCATTCTCCTGCCTCAGCCTCCCAAGTAGCTGGGACTACATGTGCCTGCCACCACGCCCGGCTAACTTTTTTCTATTTTTAGTAGAGACGGGGTTTCACCATGTTAGCCAGGATGGTCTCCATCTCCTGACCTTGTGATCCACCCGCCTCGGCCTCCCGAAGTGCTGGAATTACAGGCATGAGCCACTGCGCTCAGCCTCTTTCATGTATTTTTTTTTTATTTGAGTCTTCTTTCATTTTTTAAGTCTTTCTAAAGTTTTGTTAACTTCGTCAATCCTTTTTAAAAAACTAACTTATAGTTTTCTTGATCCTTTCTATTGTCTATGTAGCCTTTGTTTCATTTAATTTTTCTCTAAACTTTATTATATTCTTCACTCTGTTGACTTTGGGCGTAGTTTTTTCTTCTTTTTCTAGTTTCTTGAGGTGTGAGTTTAGATTGTTTATTTGAGATAATTCTGTTTTATTTATGTACACATTAATTGTTATAAACTTCCATTTTAGCACCGCATCCCATAAGTTTCGGTATGTTGCATTTCTACTTTCATTTGTCTCAAATACTATTTGACTTCCCTTTTAATTTCTTTTTAATCCATTAGTTGTTCAGAAGCATGTTATTTCACTTCCACATATTTGTAAATTTTTCAGAATTCCTCCTTTTTACTTTTATATCATTAGAAGATTTTTTGTGTGTATGGTTACCATGGGGCTTATATAAAACTTCTTATAGTTATATATATGTGTATATATATAATATATATATATTATGTACACACATATATTATACTTTAAGTTCTGGGGTACATGTGCAAACGTGCAGGTTTGTTACATAGGTATACATGTGCCATGTTGGTTTGCTGTGCCCATCAACTCATCATTTGCATTGGTTATTATATTTTATTTTAAGATAACAACTTCAATCCCATAGAAAAACTCTAGAGAAATGAAATACTTAAAGAAAACTCTATGCTCCTATGGTTACTATGTTAGAGAGCCTTCAGCTCTTACATGTTTGAAAAGCAGCGTAGGAAGAAAGCCACTGGAGTCAGATGGTTTAGTGCAAGAAGAGCACAGAAGACTTCTAGAGCACAGCAAATCTTAGCATTCTGTCAATTTTTCTACCACAGTCAGATTTAAAAAAGCTAACTTTGATTTTCTGAAAAATTCTTCAGTAAGTAACTTATTCAGAGGAAAATAAATATGTTTCCAAATCAGAGATAGGGAGTCACAGATACTTCAAATGGAATTGGGAAGAGGGGAGACTCCACTTTTATTTCCCACCTAGTTGTAATCCAAGTGAAAAGTAAAATGTGGGAAAAGGTAAGAAGTTTATTAAAGGACAACACTGAGCTCATTTTCAATCAATAAAAGAAGATAATCAGGGTTTAATACCTGAAGAAATTTTATAGAAATCATAGAGGGCTATATATTTTTATTGGAGTTTACAAATAATCTCAAGTGGAAAAGAGAGAATATCTTATAATTGTGGTTGATGACTAAATAAATCTTTTTTATTTTAATTTAAAGGCCATGATTAAGACTTTTGTCAAATCAAAACACTTCTTTATGAAGAATCCCAAGAAGAAGAATTACAAACAGAAAGAAAAAATAGAATACAAGAGATGGAAAGTTACATTGAGCAAAAATTGTTTTCTTACACAAGGGTAAATAAAATACATGCTTTTCATAAGGAGATAAACAAAGTAATGTGCAAAAATAAAACCTATTTACTATCATTATAAAGCTGAAAAAAGACAAATTTGAGAATAGTGAAGCATGAAAAATAGTGACAGAACCCAGTGGCCGGTTATGAAAATGGCACTAATCCTAAAGGAATGTCTGGAAAAATGTTTCCAGTGGAAGCTGGTGAATGGCTGTACCCGTAGTGAAAATGAAAGTAGGGAGCAACAGCCAGCCAAGGGAGGCGCATCAGAGGGAACATTCGCTGGCCAGAACAAATGATGAAAGCTGAGCAACCACACTCAGTGCCAGGTCTGGGACAGTCTGGAGAGAGAGGAAGCCAAGGTGGAGCCCAAGTAGGTAGGAAAAATATACCAAAATTCCAAGTTATAAAAAGCAAAAACTTAAAGGTCATTTCGGTATCCCTTACTCTTTAGTTGATGAGTATCACTGTTGAATATTAACATAATGCTTAGGAAGAACATATCTTGGATGACGTGACCAAAACTAACTTGAGAAGGGATTGTTTCAAAATCACTTAGCACTTCGTTTACTCAAGTAATATTTTGATAGACCTTTTTTTTTTTTTTTTTTTTCCTAAGCACAGGGCTAGGTTTTTGAGATACAAAGTTGAAAAGGAAGTCAGGGTAAGAAACCGTTTTAAGAAGGTTAGACAAGACCAGCATTATCAAATACTACAAAGTAATAAGGTCAAATTTAGAACTGTTCATTGGATTTGGAAATTAGAAGACGGTGGGTAATTTTAGCAGGAGCAGCTTTAGTGAATGGTAGAGATAAAAAGAAGATTATGGTGAACTGAAAAATAATTTAATGGTAGGTTTGTATTTAAAAAAAAAAGGTGTATTTAACTTTTCTGTGTTCCTGATTGAAAGCAAAGAAAGAAAATAAGACAGAAGCTAGAGGATACGTAAGACTCAGGTTCTGTGCTTATATTATCATCACTTTTTTTAAAAGAAAAATGTTAATTCAAATCGGGAGCCTTTTTGATACATTATCTGGTTTATCCATAATAGTAAAGTAATGGTAATTTAGGCTTGGAAAAGATCTTAGAGGTCATCCAATTAGCTTTTCGCATTTTATAGATGAAGAAGACGAGGGCTTGAAAGTTGTGATTTTCTAGCCATTCCTTTAAAAACCTATACCAGCAGATATCACCTGCTCAATGTAAGGAAATAAAAACTGTAATAATTAGGAATTTCTTCTCTCTTTTCTTCCTACCTTCTTTCCTTCTTTCTTGTCTTCCTTTCTTCCCTATTTCTTCCTTTAAGATTTGAAAAGTTCTTCTAATGCTGTCCATTCTAAATAAAGTATATGATTAAAGCTGTTATTCATAGATAAGATGGAACTATAGCGCCTTACTTTTTAATACAGCCCTATATTGAAGTCATGTTAATAGCAGCGGTGGCTGTCTGGAGCAGCCACTTTGAAGACACTGGGTATAGTGGAGGGGAGCAGCCAGGGCTGCATGCTCCACACAGCTGGCGGGAGCTGGGAACAGGTGGAAGCCCCCTCCCCTTCTGAGTTGGCAGGGTGGGAGCCTCGTTCTCCCAAGCACAGGTGCAGCTGCGGGCCCGGACATCCCTGTGCTCTTGGGGGCCTGGGAACCACCCCCTGCCCCCGGTTCTGCCCCCACAGGCTTGGAAGTGCCCGCTTCCCTGCATAGCCTCTCCCTGCTTCTGACACCCGTTCCAATTTCGGAGCAAAGTTGAGGCCAAGCCTGGGTGCTGTCCCAACCCTGCCCAGTGTGCATGCACTCGAGGCAGTGCTGACACACCAGTCCTCTGCGGCTCGGCCCCTTCTGGACCTTGGACCCAACGAGCAAGGGAGCGAGGCTGAGGGGCTGCTGAGGGACTGCTGAGGGCAGCTCAGCTGGGGCCTGCAGCACCCCTCAGCACGAACAGCCTGGGCACCATAAATGGCGGCAGGAGACAGACAGGCCCCGGACAGAAAGGGATGGGCCCCTAATGAAGCTCCGTCTTCAAGCCAGGGACAGCCTAAAGCACAGGGCCAGGCTGCCAGTTCCGCGGACTGGAGTGAGAACTTCTGGCGCTTTTTCTGGGCTGCCCATAGACGCCCGTGGATGCCCATGGAGCAATCAGCTAGCCCTTCCTCCGTAAAGACCCTGTATTTAGCCAGAATCAGACGACGGGAAGGTCTGCCTGTGGAGAGGAGCTACCCACTATCAGTCTTGTCTCTGCTGAGGGCTGCACAGATGCTGGGATGAGCTGCCTGTGGAAAGGCGCTATCCACTTTGGGTCTCCTGAGAGCTACACCGTTGCTCATTAAAGCACCTCTTCACCTTGCTCACACTCAAGTTGTCTGCCTACCTCGTTCTTCCTGGACACGGGACAAGAACTTGGGACCTGCTGAATGGTGGGACTGAAAGAACTTTAATAGAAACAGGCTTGAAGCAACATCCCCACTCTGCGCTCATCAGTTGCCAGCAAGGAGAAGCAGAGAAGACAGAAGGAAAGAAGAGCTGCGACCCTTTGGGGATCCCAGACCTAGGAGCTCCTCGAACCAGGGCTGGGACATCATCTTTTGCAGTACGCCTGGTCCAACTGCAGCCCTCCAGAAAGCCAGCACCTGTTCCAGCACCTGGAGCTGCCCACCCTGACACAGCTGGCATGCCTGTCTGTGCGCAGTGGCCAGACTCCTCACCACTCTGCACCTGGCTTGCCCTTGACAGGTGTGAGATCTGGGCCGGTAGCACAGCCGAGCATAGCCTGTCAGGCCAAGTGGGCAGAGTGAGCCCGGTGGACCCAAGCAAAACTCGGGCAAAGGTGCCACCGGTCACAGAGGTTTCCAGCTGGTGAAGCGACAACCCAAGGATCCCATGACAATGTAATTAAAAGTACATTTTGGAATGATCTTATTATTGAGTCATTTCTACATTTTACTTTGCTTTTGTGTATCTGACATTCGTGTATAGTTATTCTTATATAAAGTAACTTATTTTAAAAATAAAACAACCACACATAAATGGTACGTTTTTCTTATACAAATAATTTTAAAGCCAATTAATTGTAGATAGGCCTAGTGTTATGAATAGTATAAAACCAAATGTCTTAGCAATCATTTTAAGTGCTGTTATTCAGAAACTACATACCTTATAGCTGGATTATCTTCACTTAAAGTGTCAGTAAAAGTAACATAAGTAGAGAGAAGACTTCAAACCCTATGGCAAATAGTAGTCATTTTCTTGAGCTGAAAGCTTTCACATTAAAAATATTTAATGCTTAAATGCAGACATTATGTTAACCTGGGGAAAAAAATACAGAATTTAAAAACCTTATGTGACCTGCTCTAATTGAGCCAAAATACATAAATTATAGTATTATTGAATTCGGAGGAGGAAAAGGACTATTAGGTCATTAAGTGTTTCCCCTGCTAAATTTGAACAGTTCCTTACAACATATTTCCTAACACTGTAAGTCTGGTTTTGAAAGTTTCACATGATAACATTTTTCAATACATCCTTAAAAAGCTATTAATCTAGTTGAGCTTCAAAGGACATCTCTAATAGTGTCAAACTAGAAGCTTTCTTGCCTTAACATGACTCCACTAGCTTCCCTGCCAGGTATCCATCTTCAAAACTACTCCTTCTCCTCCTCTTTCCCCTTCCCCTCTCTCTCCCCCTCCCCTCCCCTCCTCCTCCTCTTCCTCCTCCTCCTCCTCCTTCTTATTCTTCTTCCTCTGCCTCCTTCTCCTTCTTCTCTTCTTCCTCTTTCTCCTCCCTCTCTCCTCCTCCTTCTCCTTCTCCTTCTCCTTCTCCTTCTCCTTCTCCTTCTCCTTCTTCTTCTTCTTCTTCTTCTTCTTCTTCTTCTTCTTCTTCTTCTTCTTCTTCTTCTTCTTCTTCTTCTCTCTTCTCTCCCTTCCTTCCTTCCTTGCTCCCTTTCTCTTTCTTTCTTTTCTTTTCTCTCTCTCTTTCTTTCCTTCTTTCTTTCTTTCTTTCTTTCTTTCTTTCTTTCTTTCTTTCTTTCTTTCTTTCTTTCTTTCTTTCTTTCTTTCTTTCTCTCTCTCTCTCTCTCTCTCTCTTTCGCTCTTTCGCTCTTTCTCTCTTTCTTTCCTCCCCCTCCTCCTCCTCCTCTATTAACTGTGTAAAGCCAGTATGGAGATCACTTGCATAAGGGCTACAACTTTGCCAACAGTGACTGACTCCCATTCCCTCTCCAAGTTCAGACACTGACAGTAAAGTGTTGTCATTTGTTACCAGGTACCTAAAATTATCTTGTTGTTTTTTTTTTTCCAACTGTAGTGTTAACTGAAAGTAGCTAGGAGCTCTTAAAATTATATATATATATCTTATGCCCTAGAGATGGGTTTCCTTTGATTGTTGGCACTGTGTTTTCCCAGCCCTGTGTGAAAGCAGGAGTTCCATCACATCAGCTTGTTTAAAAGAGATATGAGATGCCAGGCTGCATAATTATCCACAGTCGATTTACTTTCTTTAAAGTAGTTTAGAGAGCAAAGAAAAACTGAGGTTTATACCTTGAGAGTGCCAAGTCATCATTTCAATCCAATTGAAATCTGAAATATTCATTCTGAAAGAGAACTGAAAGGCATTTTTTGAAATTTGGGCAAAAATATGCGAAAGTATAAACTTATTCAATTGAAAGGTATTTAAAACACCTATATTGACATATGTGAGCCATTGTGTGCTACAATTGGCTTATACGTGCCTGGGCTTCCGGAATTTTGTGAGTTGAACACGCTCATGATTAAATATTAAATTATGTAAACTAACAAATATGTTAAAGCAAGAGTAATATGTTCTAAAAAATTATGTATTGATTATGTTAATACATTTTAGTGTTATCTATGCTCTTGAGATTACTTAAATTTATTTCATTTTATAGTAAAAACACCATTTTCTAATGGGGTACTGAATATCTCTTCTCAGCACCACTTTTAGTGACTTCATTGTGATAGCTTAAAATCAGCAAACGCTACCAAGCAGGTAGCATTTTGGCCCCCTGAAAGCTGGTTGCTACTTATTTAATATCATACCTCTGTTTAAAAGATTACAAAAATACATTTACTGTTAAAAATCCTTAAACACATATAGTGAAGAAAAAAGGAAGACACTAAATATAAATCAGCAATTTTATCAATAACAGGGTCAACTTGTACAAAATGGACTTGTGTGTTTATGTTCATACCACTCCACATTTTAGCTAAGAATAGCAATTTTACATTGAAACTGAACTCTGTTATTATATTATTATATTATAGCTGAAGTCTGTTGTTGATTTATTTTGCTAATATCCATCATACTCTTATAATTGTGATACAATATAAAATTAAACAAAACAAAATGGGAAAATTAAAAATACAATGAAAATAAGATTGATTATTAGAAGCAAAGTTTTGGATGTCACTAGGTAACTGGAATAAGTTAATTTATTCATATAAGGACTGATTTGGTTACAAATTTTCTAGAGGAAAAGTACAAGTGGATCATAAATATATTGTGCTTTTTATCTGAAGAGACATTCGGTTTGTTTTTTTTTTTTTTTTTTTTTTTTGCTACTAAATACAAGAGGCAATATATTAGGAGCACTAGATTAAAATCTAGTAAAAAGATTCTGAATATATGTTTTTTGAATATATAAATTCATACTCAAACTATAGTTAAATTGATTTTTTTTTTCTGATTACCGTCTATGTAAATCAAAAATATAACTTTTGCGTATGGAAGAGATTTCTCTGAAAGAGTGAGAGCTTAAAAACAGAACAGAGGCCGGGCGCGGTGGCTCCAGCCTGTAATCCCAGCACTTTGGGAGGCCGAGACGGGCGGATCACGAGGTCAGGAGATCTAGACCATCCTGGCTGACACGGTGAAACCCCGTCTCTACTAAAAAAATACAAAAAACTAGCCGGGCGACGTGGCGGGCGCCTGTAGTCCCAGCTACTCGGGAGGCTGAGGCAGGAGAATGGCGTGAACCTGGGAGGCGGAGCTTGCAGTGAGCTGAGATCCGGCCACTGCACTCCAGCCTGGGCGACAGAGCGAGACTCCGTCTCAAAAAAAAAAAAAACAACAACAACAACAAAAAAACAGAACAGAAAGAAACCTTCTGTTTTGAATAATGTTTATTATCCTATATGTGTGCTATAGACTATATTTTATACAACAGGTATGTTTTTGGTTTATTAGACCTAAAATATGAGGGATGTGTTTTATTCTCATTTTGCAAATGATAGAATTAAGAGAGAGATTTGTATTATTCTCATTTTGCAATTGATAGAATTAAGGTCCGGTTCCATTAAAAGAGTGGCTCAAAAATACAGCTCATAAGTTGTGATGCCTGAATTGTACCTAGCCAGTCTAGTGTCAGAATTCAAACACAGAATTGCTATGCCTAGGATTCTCTTGTAGATTCTGGCTCCATTAGATCGTCTCAAATATCACATATTGTCAAATGCTCAGTCTTCATCAAACAGTCACATTATCCCCGCTCACTGAAAAAGAAACCACGTGTTTGAGATTTTAAGTATATAATAAGTAAATTGATGAGCTTTTTTTCATGTTTGTTGGCCACAGAAATATTTTCTTTTGAGAGGTGTTTGTTCATATCCTTTGCCCACTTTTTGATGGGGTTGTTTTTTTTCTCGTAAATTTGTTTAAGTTTTTTGTAGATTCTGGATATTAGTCCTTTGTTAGATGGATAGATTGGAAAAATGTTCTCCCATTCTATAGGTTGCCTATTCACTCTGATGATAGTTTCTTTTGTTGTGCAGAAGCTCTTTAGTTTAATTAGATCCCATTTGTCAATTTTGGCTTTTGTTGTCATTGCTTTTGGTGTTTTACTCATGAAGTCTTTATCCATGGCTATGTCCTGAATGGTATTGCCCAGGTTTTCTTCTAGCATTTTTGGAGTTTTAGGTCTTATGTTTAAGTCTTTAATCCATCTTGAGTTAATTTTTGTATAAGGTGTAAGGAAGCGGTCCAGTTTCAGTTTTCTTCATATGGCTAGTCAGTTTTCCCAACACCATTTATTAAATAGGGAATCCTTTCCCCATTGCTTATTTTTGTCAGGTTTTTCAATTATTAGGTGGTGTAGATGTGTAGTTTTATTTCTGAGGTCTCTGTTCTGTTCCGTTGGTGTACATATCTGTTTTGGTACTAGTGCCATGCTGTTTTGGTTACTTTAGCCTTGTAACATAGTTTGAAGTTAGGTAGTGTGATGGCTCCAGCTTTGTTGTTTTTCCTTAGGATTGTCTTGGCTATAAGGGCTCTTTTTTGGTTCCATTTGAAATTTAAAGTACTTTTCTCTAATTCTGTGAAGAAAGTCGATCGTAGCTTGATGGAGATGGCATTGAATCTATAAATTACTTTTGGCAGTATGGCCATTTTCGTGATATTGATTCTTTCTATCCATGAGCATGGAATGTTTTTCCATTTGTTTGTGTCCTCTTTTACTTCCTTGAGCAGTGGTTTGTAGTTCTCCTTGAAGAAGTCCTTCACATCCCTTGTAAGTTGTATTCCTAGGTATTTTATTCTCTTTTTAGTCATTGTGATTTACTAAACTAAACTAAATTCACTCATGATTTGGCTCTCTGTCTATTATTGGTATATAAAAATGCTTGTAATTTTTGCACATCAATTTTTGCACAGTCCCAATTTTGTATCCTGCGGCTTTGCTGAAGTTGCTTATCAGCTTAAGGATATTTGGGGCTGAGACGATGGGATTTTCTAAATATACAATCATGTCATCTGCAAACAGACAATTTGACTTCCTCTCTTCCTATTTGAATACCATTTATTTCTTTCTCTTGCCTGATGGACCTGGCCAGAACTTCGAATACTATGTTGAATAGAGTGATGAGAGAGGGCATCCTTGTCTTGTGCCAGTTTTCAAAGGGAATGCTTCCAGTTTTTGTCCATTCAGTGTGATATTGGATATGGGTTTTGTCATAGTCTTATTATTTTGAGATCATTTCATCAGTACCTAGTTTATTGAGAGCTTTTAGCATGAAGGGGTGTTGAATTTTATTGAAGGCCTTTTCTGCATCTATTGAAATAATCACGTGGTTTATGACATTGGTTCTGTTTATGTGATAGATTACATTAATTGATTTGTGTATGTTGAACCAGCCTTGCATCCCAGGTATGAAGCGTGGTGAACAAGCTTTTGAAGTGCTGCTGGATTTGGTTTGCCAGTATTTTATTGAGGATTTTTGCACTGATCTTCATCAGGGATATTGGCCTGAAATTTGTTTTGTTTTGTTTTGTCTCTGCCAGGTTTTGGTATCAGGATGATGCTGGCCTATAAAATGAGTTAGGGAGGAGTCCCTCCTTTTCTACTGTTTGGAATAGTTTCAGAAGGAATGGTAATAGCTTCTCTTTGTACCTCTGGTAGAGTTCAGATGACAATCCATCTAGTCCTGGACTTTTTTTGGTTGGTAGGCTGTTAATTACTGCTTCAATTTCAGAACTTGTTATTGGTCTATTCAGGGACTCAGCTTTTCCTGGTTTAGTCTTGGGAAGTTGTATGTGTCCAGGAATTTGTCCATTTCCTCTAGATTTTCTAGTTTATTTGCCTAGAGGTGTTTATAGTATTCTCTGATGGTAGTTTGTATTTCTGTGGGATCAGTGGTGATATCCCCTTTATCATTTTTTACTGTGTCTATTTGATTTTTCTCTCTTTTATTCTTTATTAATCTGGTTAGCAGTCTCTCTATTGTGTTAATCGTTTTAAAAAAAACAGCTCCTCAGTTCATTGATATTTTGGAGGGTTTTTCATGTCTCGATCTCCTTCAGTTCTGCTCTGATCTTAGTTATTTCTTGTCTTCTGCTAGCTTCTGAATTTGTTTGCTGTTGCTTCTCTAGTTCTATTAATTGTAATGTTAGAGTATCGATTTTAGACCTTTCCCAGTTTCTCTTGTGGGTATTTAGTGCTATAAATTTCCCCCTAAACACTGCTTTAGCTTTGTCTCACAGAGTCTGGTGTGTTGTGTCTTTGTTCTTATTGGTTTCAAAGAACGTATTCATCTCTGCCTTCATTTCGTTATTTACTCAGTAGTCTTTCAGGAGCAGATTGTTCAGTTTATATGTAATATGTGGTTTTGAGTGAATTTCTTAATCCTGAGTTCCAATTTGATTGCACTGTGGTCTGAGAGACCATTTGTTATGATTTCCATTCTTTTGCATTTGCTGAGGAGTGTTTTACTTCCAGGTCTGTAGTCAATTTTAGAAGAGGTGCAGATCACTTGAGGTCAGGAGTTCCAGATCAGCCTGGCCAGCATGGTGAAACCTCATATCTACTAAAAATACAAAATAAATAAATAAATAAGTAAATAGCCGGGCATGGTGGTGCATGGGACTACAAGTCCCAGATTCCTGGGAGGCTAAGGCAGGAGAATGACTTGAACCCAGGAGGCGGAGGTTGCAGTGAGCCGAGATTGCACCATTGCACTCCAGACTGTGTGACAGAGCAAGACTCCATCCCCCCACCAAAAAACATAATAGATGTGATGTGGTGCTGAGAAGAATGTATATTCTGTTCATTTGGAGTGGAGAGTTCTGTGGATGCCTATTAGGTCAGTTTGGTCCGGGGAACCACCCATCATCACTGGTCATTATAGAAATGCAAATCAGAACCACAATGGGATACCATCTCATGCCAGTTAGAATGGCGATCATCAAAAGTCAGGAAACAACAGATGCTGGAGAGGATATGTAGAAAAAAGGATGCTTTTACACTGTTGGTGGAAGTGTAAATTAGTTCAACCATTGTGGAAGACTGTGTGGCAATTCCTCAAGGATCTAGAACCAGAAATATCGTTTGACCCAGCAATCCTATTACTGGGTATATACCCAAAGGATTAAAAATCATTCTACTATAAAGACACATGCACACATAGGTTTATTGCAGTACTATTCACAGTAGCAAAGACTTGGATTCAACCCAAATGCCCATCAATGATAGACTGGATTAAGAAAATGTGGCACATATACACCATGGAATACTATGCAGCCATAAAAAAGGATGAGTTAATGTCCTTTGCAGGGACATGGATGAAGCTGGAAACCATAATTCTTAGAAAATTAACACAGAAACAGAAAACCATACATGGCATATTCTTACTCATAAGTGGGAGTTGAACAATAAGTACACATGGATTCAGGCAGGGCAATATTACACATGGGGACCTGTTGGGGAGTGGGGTCTAGTGGAGGGATATCATTAGGAGAACTACCTAATGTAGATAATACAGCAAGCCACCGTATGTACATATGGTGCGTAGGTGTATACCTATTTAATAAACCTGCACATTCCACACATGTATCCCAGAACTTAAGGTATAATAAAATAAATAAGTAAATAAAATGGAAAAAAAGAAGCAAATTGATATTTTTTAGCAGAAATTTTCATGTAGTGACTATTTTTGCCCAGATGGATAAGCCAAGTTTTCTATCCAAGGAGGTGATCTCCAATTGTGCTTAATGAAAAATAAGTATTTCTATATAAAATGAGGCAAAATATCCCAGAGGGCATCCAACAGAAAGCTCACAGATCAAATTAAGATATTCGAATCACTCACACACACACACACACACACACACAGTCCTATTTCTATATCTATATATACCTATATTTATCATATCTCTATCTGTCTATTATCTATCTGCCTGCATACATAAAAGGAACCAGAAGTAAACTGAATTACAGCTGGGTTATTGAAATTATTATTATCTCTAATAGAAAATTAGAAAATTGTTTATATAAATTATTTATATAATTTTTATATAAAGTTTTTTATATAAAAAACTTTGTTTATATAAAGTTGTTTATGTAAAGCCATAGACAACTGTTTATATAAATTAAAATTAATGTTCACCATATCTGGTGACCTTCTTTGGGGAGAAAAACGTTTCCCCACTTTGTTGAGCTCAGTCATGACTGAGCACGTGACCTGCTTTGGTGAATTACATATGAGCAGAAGTGACGAGCTTCATGTGCAGACACATCTAACAGTCAGTACATTTTTTTTGCAATGTTTCTATGCTTTCTTCCAGAAAGACCACCAGTATTTCAAATGTGTTATTCTGAGTCAAAATTTTCCATTTCTCCAGAATGAGCTTATCTATACTAACTTAAACACTTTCCATTTACTTTCTGATGCCAACATAATTTTAATACCAAAACTTGAAATCTGGCAAGAGTACAAAAATAAAATTGCATGAAAACCCTATAATGAAAAATGAAAAACTTTACAAATAAAGTACTAGCAAAGAGTAGTGTAGTTAAATAATATTTTCAGTAACATATATTCCAGTAGTTCAAGAGTACCTCATTATTATAAATCCATCAACACAGTTTCGTTAAATATTAAAGAAAAAATCCACAAATCATATAAACTGCAAAGGCATTTAATAAATTTAACCAGAACTTTCACATTCTAAATCATAAATAGAAGAAACCTACTTACATATAATGAAACTTAGTGTATATGTTTAAGTTTAATTTATTCCCAAAGTCTATTTCATATTCAGGAAAAAAATATAAAATCAGCCCCAAATGCTTTTATTTTCAAGTGTTAAGAAAAATATCACAGGAAATTAAGATACAAGTCCTCAACAAGATCTATATTTGAAAACAAAATGTGAAATATAGAAATATAACTCTAAATATCTAGTTTTGGTGTGCATAGAAAAAATATTATTCTGGAAATCCATAAAAGCCAACAATTTATATTACAGAACATTTTACATTAAAAATATCAGTTCTGTGAACCATTCCTTGACATTTCAACCTTTGCTCAGAACAGTTCTTACCATAAGATTACTCTTTATTGTGATCAGGGATTCCTGCTCTACAACAGCTCCTGTATCCATATATGCTGTTTCTGTGTTCGTGCTAAAGTTACCCTCATCGGAACTCAGCACATTTCAGGCTTTTCTAAGAATTCACTCTGACGTGATCAATTCTGAGTCATGTATAATTTCCTGAAGATTTCTGATTGGAGGCAGGGAATAATGGCCTTTTATGTTGCATATTCCTCAGCAAAGAGTATGTAAGCAGCCCTAAACTCCTATTAATTCTTAGAAGTGCTGTCTATGGTTGTGCCCACCAATGGTGAGAGTACTGTGATTCTTCTACACTGTGCCCATTTGGCTGATTTTGCGCTTGCATGACATAGAGCATCTGCCTCTAAACACGTATTTTGATAAACTCATCAAAATAGTAAACAAAACTAAGTGTTCTCCAGTTAAAATGACCTACTTTGCTTGCCAGGTAAGTTCAGCTAACATTGGATTACTGAATCCCAGATTGTGCTTGCATCTTCAAGGCAAAGACACTATTAAAATAAACAAACAAACAAAAAAAAAGCAGGGCTCTCTCCAGTGGGAATTTTGAAAATAATTTTAAAAAGTGTTTACATCATTAATGTGTAAAGTTAAGATATTGGCCAAATTCACATTTCATCTTTGCTTCGATCTCTGTGCAGAATGTATGCAGAGTTGGCTAAGACTCAGGACATCTTTTATCTACACAGTGAATGTTGGGAGCACATCAGGGTGTGCTCGCAGAAAAATAATCTTTACTGATTTTTAATTCTCTTTTTTTAGGGTCCTCTTTACTACATTTTGAATGTGAGTAAGTCAACTTTCCTGAGCCTCATTTTTATTGTTTAAAACGTAAACATTGTACTCAAAAAATGTTGAAAGAGGTAAAAAAAAAAAAAAAAAGTGTATGATATGAAGGCCCAGTGCATAATACTCAATTAAATGCTAAATAGTTATAATAATTAATAGACAAAGGCTGTGAATTTAACCCATTCATCTTCTACTGAAAAGTAATAATACCTAGAGTATTACATTAATAACACCTAGAGTATAAACATTAAGAATATGTCTGTATCTTAAAAACATGTTAGTTCTCTTGGAAAATCATTGGCAATAAAAATCAAGCAAAACATAACAAAGCAAAATAAAACAACAAGAGTGACAAAAACAGGGTGTATATTGAAGTGTATTGAATAGATCCAGATTTCTTTATCTTCACTATTTATTTTTGACAACCTTCCTACGCTTCCAATTGTGCTGAATAATTTTACAAGTAGAAAGACAACATCAGGGCACAGATTTCTTGTGAAGAACAGTTTGAGGTGAAATATTATGAACTTATTTATTTTTGTTTCTGTGAGGTCATTTTTCAATTAATTCCTATAGAGGATCAAGTCCAGATTCTTTATCATGGCATATGGAGCCAACAAGTGAAATAACACCACGATTACTCTTCTAACTTCATTTCCTTTCACTCTTTTTCGCATACTACACCCTCCAGTCATATGGAACTACTTAAAATTTCATTTATCTATGGCTTTGTACATTCCAGTTTTTTAAAAAAATATTTTTAGAACAGTTTTAGATTTACAGAGAAATTGAGTAGCTAGTAGAAAGAGTTCCCATGCAGCCAAAGCTCATTCCCCTTATTATTAATATCGAACATAAATATGGTATCCTTATTAATTAACCAAGATAGACACATTATTAACTAAAGTTCATACTTTATTTATATTTCCTCAGTTTTTGCCTAATGTCCTTTTTCTGTTCTAGGATCTCACCCAGGATACAATATTCCATTTAGTGTTATGTTTCCTTAGGCTCCTCTTGGCTATTATACCTTCAGACACATTCCCTGTTTTTGATGACCTGAAGTTTTGAGGAGTACTAGTTTGTAAACCGTTCCTCATTTGAGAATTTTTTAATTTTTTTTTTATCGTGATGAGACTGATATTACATGTTTCAGGAGGAAGATCAAACAGGTAAAGTGCCATTTTTATCACATAGTATCAAGGGGTATGTGCTGTCATGAGCTAACATTGTTGATGTTAAGCTTGAACACCTGGCTGAAGTAGTGTTGGTCAGGTTTATCCGCTGCAAAGTTCATCTGTGTGTATTTTTGTTTTGTGTGTTTTGTTTGTTTGTTTGTTTGTTTTTTGAGAAGGAGTCTCAATACACTCAATACTGGATCTATTCAATACACTCTGTCGCCCAGGCTGGAGTGCAGTGGCACGATCTCCGCTCACTGCAAGCTCCACCTTCTGGGTTCACGCCATTCTCCTGCATCAGTCTCGAGTAACTGGGACTACAGGCGCCCGCCACCACGCCTGGCTATTTTTTTTTTTTTTTTTAAATTTTTAGTAGAGACGGTGTTTTCTCATGTTAGCCAGGATGGTCTCGATCTCCTGACCTCGTGATCCTCCCGTCTCGGCCTCCCAACGTGAATTTTTTTGTATTTTTAGTAAAGACGGGGTTTCACCTTGTTAGCCAGGATGGTCTCAATCTCTTGACCTCATGATCCACCCGCCTCGGCCTCCCAAAGTGCGTTGGGCGCTGGGATTACAGGCGTGAGCCACCGTCCCAGGCCTTTTTTTTTTTTTTTTTTTTTTGGCACTTTGTATACTATACTCTTTGGAAGGAAGTCACTATGTGCAGCCCACATTTAATGAATGGGTTGTTATGTACCACCTCCCTGAATAGCTACATAAATTATTTGGAATTCTTCTGCATGGGTGACTTATATGTTCTTCTCCATTCATTTATTCAATCATTTGTTTATTTACATCAGCATGAATTCATAGATATTTAGTTTATATTTATTGCTCCAATTGTTGTAGCTTTCAGCATCAAGAGCTCTCGGTTGGTTCCTGTGTCCCTTTGACATTTCCCCATCATTGTGGAATGTTATTGTTGCTTTTGAGGACTTTCTAACTTTCTTGTACTACAAAATGTTCCAGGTTCATCTCATATATTTCCTCCTCCAGTCCTAGAATCAGCTATTTTTCCAAAGAGCCTTGATTCCTTGTATTGGAGAATGATAGTAGAAATTAAGAACTGAGCACTACATGTGCTTTTTGCTATGGTGGTATTGCTGCTAGGCTCTCTTAGGTTAGAGAGCAAGAATATATATGTGTGTATTCATTCCTTTTAAATTTTTAACTGCTTTTTAAAAAAAACTTGCCACAGGAACAGCAAGTCCCAATCCTTTGTTCTAAGAAAGCCTACACATGAAAATTAATTACCCTTTTATCGGTGACAAAACTGAATTTTTGTATTATAGCACCTAATTTTGGAAATTAAAATTATTTTGATTATTTTTCTTTTACTAGACTTGTACATTGGAGATCTATTTCTCTACTAAATCATAAGCCTGAGAAAAATGAGGGATGGACATTGGGAGGGTATTTCCACTAAGCCAATCTAAATGTCTAGCACGTAAAAATTTGTTAGTAACTTAATCTGCCATTTTGATAGCAATTTCATGTGGTTGATCAACTTTTCAAATTACGCAGACCATAAGTGTTTTAATTATATTATTTGGTGAGTTTTGATAAGAGTATACACCCATGTAAGCATCACTGCAAAGAGAACATTTCTACGCTGCTTGTGGGAATGTAAACTAGTACAACCACTATGGAAAACAGTGTGAAGAGTCCTTAAAGAACTAAAAGTGGATCTCCCACTACTGGATATCCACTCAGAGAAAAAGAAGTCATTATATGAAAAGATACTTGCAGATGCATGTTTATAGCAGCACAATTCGCAAACACAAAAAGGTGGAACCAGCCCAAATGCCCATCAATTAACGAGTGGATTAAAAAACTGTGGGGGAGAGAGAGAGATATATATATATCACATTGATATATATTATATATGATAATATATATAATATGATATATATGTGAATATATGTCATCATAGATTATATATATTACTGTGCAGTGACAGATATATATAATCTATGATGGCATATATTCACATATATATTATCATATACATAATATATATAATGGAACACTACTCAACCATAAAAAGAAATGAATTAATGGCATTCACAGCAACCTGAATGAAGTTGAGGACTATTATTCTAAGTGAAGTAACTCAGCAATGGAAAACCAAACATTGTATGTTCTTATTCATAAGTGGCAGCTAAGCAATGAGGATGCAATGGCATATGAATGATATAATAAACTTTGGGAACTCAGAGGGAAAGAATGGGAAGGGGGTGACAATTAAAGATGAAATTCGGTTTAATGTATACTGCTAGGGTGATGGGTGTACCGAATTCTCACAAATCACCACTAAAGAACTTACTTGTGTAACTAATACCATCTGTTCCCCAAAAACCTAAGGATTTTTTTTTTTTAAAGATACACAACATTTCTATCACACCAGACAGTCATTGTCTCAATAGGCAACTAATGTTACGATTAAAATTCCTGTAGGTTAGTTTTATCTATTCTGGAACCTTATAAAATGGATTATACAGTCACTATATACTCTTATGGATGTGGCTTCCTTTATTCAACTAAAAATTTTGATATTCTTTTATTCTATTCCTTGCATTAGTAGTTTATTACATTTTATTGCAGAGTACAGTTGCATTGCATGAATACACCATAATTTGTTTATCAATTTCCTATTTCCTGCATATATTTTCAGAATATTTGGCTTGTTTAAACTTTTTTGCTTCCTATTAATAAAACTGATATATCGTTCATGTATAAGTCATTTATTTCTCTCGAGGATACTCTAAGAGCAGAATTCCTGGATCATATGATAGGTGCACTAAAGTGCTAGTAGAATTTTACATTCTTAGCAGCAGTGTATAAATGTCTCAGCTTCTCTACAACCTTGTCAACATTTGCCTTTGTCAGGTCATTTAATTTTGGCCATTTTAGGTGCATTTTAAATGGAGTATTTAATTTACTTTTTCCTGGTAACTAATAATGATGAGAACTTTTGCATATGCTTATCAACCATTCCTCTGTTTTTTTGTGTGTAAAAATTGTGTATTCAATATTTTTAATCCAGTCTGTCACTGATGGACGTTTGGGTTGATTCCAAGTCTTTGCTATTGTGAATAGTGCCGCAATAAACATACGTGTGCATGTGTCTTTATAGCAGCATGATTTATAATCCTTTGGGTATATACCCAGTAATGGGATGGCTGGGTCATATGGTACATCTAGTTCTAGATCCTTGAGGAATCGCCATACTGTTTTCCATAATGGTTGAACTAGTTTACAATCCCACCAACACAGTGTAAAAGTGTTCCTGTTTCTCCATATCCTCTCCAGCACCTGTTGTTTCCTGACTTTTTAATGATCGCCATTCTAACTGGTGTGAGATGGTATCTCATTGTGGTTTTGATTTGCATTTCTCTGATGGCTAGTGATAATGAGCATTTAAAAATATATATATATTTTTTGCTCCCTTTTGAAAATCTAGTATTTTGTATTTTTGTCATTAATTAGATATATTTATTAGTAGAATTTTATTATATATTCTAGGTTGTGTTCTTTGATAGATATATGTATGGTAAATATTTTCTTCTGGTCTGTGTCTTAATTTTTGTTATCTTGTCAGTGTCCCATGATAAGCAGAAACTCTTAATTATGACAATGATCAATGTACTAATATTTTATCTTTTATAGTTTGTGCTGTTGTATCTTGGTTGATAATTATTTGTTTACATCAAAGTTTGCTCTAGAAACTTTATGGTTCTGTTTTCTACATTTGGACCTGTGAACAACCCCAAATAATAATAATAATAATAATAAAAATAATAACAACTACTATTATTATTATTGAGATGGAGTCTCACCCTGTTGTCCAGGCTGGAGTGCAATGGGGTGAACTCGGTTCACTGAAACCTCTGCCTCCTGGGTCCAAATGATTATTCTGTCTCAGCCTCCTGAGTAGCTGGGGTTGCAGGTGTCCACCACCACACCCAGATAATTTTTGTATGTTTAGTAGAGATGGGGTTTCACCATGCTGACCAAGCTGGTCTCAAATTCTTTACCTTGTGATCCACCCACCTCTGCCTCCTAAATTGCTGGAATTACAGGCATGAGCCACCGTGCCCAGCCAAATTATTTTTTTTTAGTATAGAAAGAGATTGAGTTCGTTGATAGTTTTTATATGTTTCTCTAGTTGTTCCAGCACCACTTGTTGAAAAGACTTTTCTTTCCCTCATTGACTTGCCTTGGTGACTTTCTCAAACATTAGTTGAGTTTTTTCCACTAATTGGTCTACATTTATAAAAATACCACATTATCACAATTTCTATAGCTTTATAAATATAAATCAGTGTGTATCCTCCGTACTTCTTTGTTTTCAATTTTTTTAAAGTATTATAGATATTTTGCACTTCCATGTATATTTTAAAATCAAATTTCTCAAGAAATTTTGGATTGTAGGTTGGATTGTATTGGCATTTAAGTCAATTTGGAAACAATTGATGACATACCAATATTTAATTTTCCATATCATGAACATGCATATCTCTCAATTAATTTAAGTCTTCTTAATTTTTCACAGTTTTTTCTGAAGTTTTTGGAATAGAGACCTTGCACATTTTCTGCTAAATTTATCCTTTAATGTGTTTCTGATGCTATGGTAAGCAAAATTTTAAAATAAATTCTAAATTTAACTTTCCAAGTATTCCAGTATTTGCTGCTGGTATCGACAATTATAATAGATTTTTGTACATATACATTTATCCACTAACTTTTCTAAGTTATTTGATTCTAGAGGTTATTTTTCATATTTTTACTGTTTCTTTGTAAACAATTACATCATCTGCAAATAAATGCACTTTTATGTACCTCCAATCTTTATGCTATGTCTTTTTCTTTTTCTTATTTGATTCCTTAGGTATTTAGTAAAATATTGACCAGAATATTGCAGAAAGGAAATCTTTGTTTTCTTTTTATATTCCTTTATTGTTTCATGTTAGCTATAGATTATTTTCTTAGATACCATTTATCATATTAAGGGAATTGTTTCTATCTGTAGTTTGCAAAAGTTTAATTTTTAATCACAAATGGAATTTTAATTTTATCAAATGTTCTTCTTGTATATATTTAGATGATCTCATGGTTTGACCATTATATTATTTTCTCATTATTTTCATTAATATGCCAAATTACAATTATTTTTAAAACCCTCAAATTATGGATAAACCTCATTTGATCATCATCTAATATGACACATTATAAATTTTATGTGTTATTGACTTTTTGTTCAAGAGGAATTTTCAAGTATAACTTTTACTTATTTTAGAATACTATAAAAGATGTCTTTATTTATATTTATTTTTATACATTCAGGGAGTATACGTGCCTGTTTGTTACATGGACGTATTGCATAATGGTGAGATTTGGACTTCTACTGTACCCATCTTTTGAGTAACGAATATTGTATCCAATAATTAATTTTCTAATCCTCAATTCCCTCCCACCGTTCACTCTTTGGAGCCTCCAGTGTCTATTATATTCCTCCATATGGCTATGTGTGTCCATTGTTTACTTTCCACTTATAAGTGAGATTACTTATATTTCTGAGTGATTTTACCCAAGAATAGTACCCTCTAGCTCCATCCATGTTGTGGCACAAGACATGATTGCATTGCTTTTTATGGATATGTAGTAGTCTATTATGTATATATCCCACATTTTCTTTATCCAGTCATCAACCTAACCTGGCAGGTGCTTAGGTTGATTCCATGACTTTGCTATTGTGAATAGTGCTGCAATTAACACATGAGTTCATGTGTCTTTTGATATAACATTTTTTTTTCCTTTGGGTACTCAGTATAGAACTGCTGGATCAAATGGTCGTTCTATTGTTAGTTCTTGGAGAAAATCCCATACGGTTTTCCATAGAGGTTGTACTAATTTACATTCCCACCAACAGTGTATAAGCATTCCCTTTTCTTCAGATTCTTGACAATACTGAGGACCTATTTTCAGCCTTCTTAAAGAAAAAAAAAATGCCAACCAAGAATTTAAATTCTGCCCATTAAGCTTCATAAATGAGGCAGAAATAAAGTATTTCCCAGACAAGCAAATACTGAGGGAATTTGCCAACACTAGACTGGCCCTACAAGAAATGTCAAAGGAGTTTTAAATATAGAAATAGAATAATGATACTAGCCCATCATAAAAGCAAATTTAAGTAGAAAACTTACGGATCCTATAAAGCAATTACATCATTCAGACTACAAAGTAACTAGCTAACAACATTACAACAGGAACATAACCTCACATTATAATATTCACCTTTATTTCTCATAATACTGGTAGACTTTTGAATTAGGGTAATTCTATACTCATGAAAGATTTGTGATGTGTTCTCTTTTATTTTACAAAACAGTTTTGTAAAACTATTACTTCTTACTTAAGATTTTGTAGAATTTACTAATGTCCTATTAATGAAAGCTTAAATATTTGTAGAATTTACTAAGTCCTCTTGATGTAAACTTTCTTTGTGTGGTAGTTTTAAAGATGAATGCAATTTATTTTATAGGTAGATACAGAAATTTAGACTTCTATATCATTTGCATTAATTTTGATAAAAAATAAATTTATTAACAAAGTATCTATATCTCTTAGTGTTACCTTTAGTAACACTAAAGTTTCCTTTTTAAAGAAATTGTATCCATTTTCTATAAGTTGTTAAAATTTATTTTTATATAGTAGTTCATAATGTTCCCTTATTATACTTTTACTGTCATTAGTATCAGGAGTAATATCCTCTCTCTCAATCTTGATACTGATAATTTATGCATTCTTCCTTTATGTTCTCTAATTTGATTATTTTTATTGTAGATAACAGATGTTCAGAATATGTTTACAGTGATTTGGATTTTATTATCTTCTTAAAGAACATTGATTTCAGTTCTAGAAAGCAAAGAAATTAATGTCTAATTACTTTGAACTTTTGGATAATAGATCTATTTGGTTTTGCTCTTGGTTTTAGGATGAATCTCTTTGTCCTGTTACGTCTTTATTCCTACAGTGTGGTAATTCTTAAAGTTTAACGGAAAGTAATATTTATTTATCAAGACCCTCTAAAAATGCAGGACTTAAAACTCCAGTCTTTACTCTGCCTTTTTAGTCTTTCAACTGCTTTTCAGTGAGTTATTTGAAGTTCCTCCTCCACTACTATAAACAGGTGTTCAATTCAGACAACTTTCATGGGAGTTAATATCCGGATATGGAGATTTCCTACCTTGTGGCTCTCACCTTTCCTGAATATTCCTTGTCTAATTCAGGTTTTACTGGGAGATCTAAAATCCATTCTCTAATGGCTCAAGCCATAAAAGCATGGCTGGCTCTCTGAGTGCTAACCAAACTGCACTACATGGACTGTGGCTGGTCCTCTGGAGAAAAACTTTATAAATGTGGAGTTCATCCAGTACAGTTTTCTTCTTTCAAAAGTAGAATCCTCTCAAGTTTCTACCTATTATTGGTAGTATTTCATCCTAGCACTAATACAAAACATTCGAATAAAATACATAAATTTCATGATTGTATTCATTGGCCTCATTTATTAGCATACATACAAACTTTAATTGCTTTACTTATTTGAATAGCAATGTAAGTTCTAATTACAAGGCATATCTCATACAAGTCATCATGAAAAAAATTAAAATTATAATCAAGATGCTTAAAGATTTGCCTTCTCCTCTATGTGGATGTTTGGGAGGGATTTTTTAAAGATACAAATTTCACTTGTAGAAAACAAATTATTAAATAAATTATGGCATCTAAAACAGAATTCTAATACATTTGAAAACCATAACTTACACAGTATTAGGAAGAATCAAACAGTGTTACAAATGAGCATAAATATGTCTCCCTTTTCGTCAGGTGGTTAAATGTTTAACTGTGATGGAAAAATTAAACAAAAAGTGAACAAGAAAGTTTCAACCAATAAATGCAAAAGTTGACAAGGAGGTTTCAACCAATAAATGCAGAACGCATTCACCACATACCATTATCTTTGGTCTCAAGTATTTTGTATGTTTTGTTAATGCAGATATTATTTATGCTCCTCTATATAAAGCTATACAGTCATGTCTTTGATTATTTATAATGTGCCATGTCATCTCCATGCTCTTATAATCAAAAGAAAGAAATTTATCATCAGAAATGTATGTGCAGAGGGAAACTCATCAAAAGCATCCTCAATTTCACTACATTGTTTTATTTCTGTAACAGTCTTATGGACCTATAATTCTATTCTATGCAAACCTATCGTTCTATTTTAAGCTTGACCAGAATCTACAAAGCACTTTTCTTTCCATGTATGCATAGATACTCTATGTGCTTGCACTAGAAATTTATTTCACACAAACTCAGCTCATATTCCTCAGGTAGGTATTGTGAAGGAAAAACATTAACGATTTGAGCCTGCTTATATTCTTACAGGAGAAGCAGAATACTTTTTTAAACTATACTTTAAATTCTGGGGTACATGTGCAGAGCATGCAAGTTTGTGACAGAGGTATACACATGCCATGGTGGTTTGCTGCACACATCAACCAGTCATCTACATTAGGTATTTCTCCTAATGCTATCCCTCCTGTAGGCCACTACACCCTGACAGGCCCCAGTGTATGACGTTCCCCTCCCTGTGTCCATGTGATCTCATTGTTCAATTCCCACTTATGACTGAGAACATGCAGTGTTTGGTTTTCTGTTCTTGTGTTAGTTTGCTGAGAATGATGGTTTCCAGTTTCATCCATGTCCCTGCAAAGGACATGAATTCATCCTTTTTTATGGCTACATAGTATTCCATGGTGCATATATGCCACACTTAATTTATCCAGTCTATCACTGATGGGCATTTTGTTTGGTTCCAAGTCTTTGCTATTGTGAATAGTGCTGCAATAAACATATGTGTGCGTGTGTCTGTATAGTAGAATGATTTATAATCTTTTGAGTATACACCCAGTAATGGGATTGAAACAGAGCATATTTATATAAATAAGGAAATATTAATACTGAGTAACACATTAGCTGAAAACTGATAACAGTGAGAGACAACTTGAACCACAGCTAGGTCTTAAAGAATATGGAATGGTGGAAAGAGAATTGTGAAGTTAAGAAACAACTTTCAGATGGAGGATTCAGTTTGCACAGAAGTAGTGTGGTGGAAAAAGAATAGGGTGTTTAGGAGAAATAACATGGGTAAATAATCCTAAATGGAGAGAGAGCCAATAGATAGAAGTAGAGGGAGATACTATGTAATTCAATGTATGTGGTAGAGCTAGATTGTGCATTTTACAAACTTTTGGTCCAAAAAAGAAAAATGAGACAGTGCATAAAGGCAAAAATGTTGCCTTTATCATATTTACTATGTTTAAAGTTTCTATTTCTGAAAGCTGCAAAATTTAGGAATAATCTTGTTGGAAAATAAATTTAAATTTTATCTTCTCTCAGCAAACATGGTTTGATGACTAAACTGAACTTTTACTTGACTTTGTGTGGGTTCCTCTGTTGACTGTCATTTTTAACTGAGTCAGTTGTGGAACATTAGTGTTTTATTTTCACAGCACAGAATGCACAGCCTGACTCACAAAATTAATTCAATTGATCAGAATCTCTAAGATGAATCATGGAAATCAGTAAATCATGGGAAGTCAGGGCTTTCCTGGTGGTTTTTTTTTTTTGTTTTTTTTTTTTTCAATTTTTACAGAATTGGTGAATGGGTGAAAGGCTGGATTTCTCAAAGGAAATTTAAAAGTATCTCTTCAGTGGTAAGGTGAATCAAATTATGGAACACTAGAGCCAATAAAGTTTTAGTTTGTTGTAATTTGAACTACAGCAACATAGAATATCAAGAATGTAGGGAAAGCATTAGATAGTCTCAAAAAATAATTTGCTTTTATGTCAATGTGCTGAAACTTCAATATTTTGTTTAGAACATTCAGTGTTAACGTAGTAGATTCAGTAGATTCTGCATTAATACCAAAGGAGAAGATAAAGTATTTGTGTTGAAATTTTAATGATTCATGTCATTTAAATAAACTTTTACTAAGAACTTCTATTGTATATGATACTTTTGTTGAAAGATAGGCAACATACTTTACCTGTTCACAAGAAATTTATAATTAATGATGAGGACTGCATGGCTCTTGTAAGAATGTGATAGATACCACAAAAGAACAAATAAAATATGGAAATAATAGTTGGAGGGGAATTGTGGAGAAAGTGTTTTTGCTCTGGGGTAGTCTCTGTGCAAATTGCGGTATGTGTGTTCTCTCATTTAATCATATTAATAAATGTATGTTATAAAAACTATTGTAATATAATTTGTTTAAGTGAATAGTCTAAGGCTCAGCGAGATTATGTAAGAAATTCCTACAACTCAAAGCTCAAAAACTGATTTTTCTGACTCTATCTTCTTAACACTGCACTATACTGCCTCCTAGGGGAATGATCCTTGGAGACGGTATTATAACCTTACTAATTCGCCAAAGACACAAATATGACAGTAAACAGTATTTGTTCAGGAAATGCTAACAGTATAATAAATTCATAGTGTTAAGTATAAGAAGTATATGCTTTATATAAAGAATAAGACTAAACTGGAAGGATCTTAAGTCTCAGGAAAGAATTATGGCCTTGACTTCATATGCATTGAGATGTCATTTCAATGAAAATAACTGCATTGGAATTACTATATTTTTATGATAAATCAACATGTCTCCTTTTTTCTGGATATCATGTCTTCTTTTTCTCCCAGTAATTATAGCACTTCAGTGGATCTAAAGACAACCAGCCTTATCAACTTGTCCAAAAACTGCTTTGATAAACATAATGAAATGAACATAACAAAGAAATTTCTGTAGTATTCAATTAAGAATCCTGAGCCAGTGATTTATCTGTGATCTGTTGGATGAAGTTTACTCTGTGTTAAATATCTTTCCTACAATAGATTTTTTTAAAAAACCTCAATGCCTTGCACAGCAGCACAGTTCGTCTTCCTGTGCAAACATATAACTGATGTGCTTTTTCAAGGCTATAAAATGTGTTCCTCATTTTTTTTTTTTTACTTTTACATTTCTGTAGAAATTCTATCAGCACGAGGTACTGTACCAGATGCTAGCAGTAATAATTTAATGAGGTTGATGATGTTCCAAGTCCAGTGTTTGGTTTTCCTTGAAGAATCATAGTGAAGACAAAGAACATCAAAGTTCATTGGAATATTAAGCACTAAACAGTCCTGCTCATTGCCTGGATTTTAGCATTTTCCAAAAGAAGTATAGCTCCAAGTATCCATTGTGGATTATTGATTATGTTCAAGTTTTTTAAAATTAGAATTGTCTGTTCCCTATATTCTGTCTCTAAACGTTATTGACTCTAAATTATACGTGACTTCTGAGCTCATCTTGGTCCAATTCTATCATATTATAGATGAACAATCTGATGCCAAGAAATATGAAATAATTGGCCGTAATCTGTCAACTGGTCAACTTGAATTAGAATCAGGGATCCTCATCCCAGACCTAGTATGTTATACTTCTCTCTTCATCCTCATTCCTTTATTATAGCTCAGGTTATATTCTCATCAAGTCTTTTAAGCCATAGAGGTTTGTTGAATATATGAATTACATAAGCCAAAGAATATCCTATTTCCTCAAAAAGTTTTTATTTTGATAAATTTTGAAATTGCAGTACAATTGCAAGAAATGTACACTAAATATATATCTCCTATTACCAAGAGTTATCAATTTCTAATATTTTGCCACATTTTCTTTCCCTCTTTCGCTCTTGTTTTGATTCTTTTGCATCTACTAAAGCTTGCACTTTTTAAGTGTCCTTCATGCTTTATAACATTGATATTTTGAAAACTGTAGACCACTTGTTTTGCCCTTTGGATTTATCTAATTATTTTCTCATGATTAGAATCAGGCTGAACATTTTTGGCAGAAACACAAGCAAAGTAATATTGTGTTTTTCTCGGTGCATTAATTTAAGAAGCACATGATATCAACTTAACCTATGATTGGTGATGTTACGTTGATCATTTGGTTAAGGTAACATCTAGGTGATAAAAACCTGTTACATAGTTAAATAATATCTGAATTTTAAGTTTGTTATATAGTATCTATCAATTCACATTGTCTATACATTTCAATTTTTATATTCTGTAAATTTGAAAATTAGAAGCATGTTACATATAAAAATATTTCATCTCCAGTATTATACATTATACCTCAAGTCTAACTTTTAAAATTTTCACCTCTTTTTCCAGACTACAGTTAAATATATTCTGAAGATTATAATTCATTATTTGTATGCTTCTATCTTCTGACAAAATATTTTTCAATAGTTTTTGTATGGTTTTAGTTGATGTGGTCTTGCTATTATAGTGGAAAATGTGTCTTTCAATGTGTTGTATTTGAGAAGCATTATTATTTCTACTAACTTAATAAAATCAAACATCTCTAAGTGGACAACATCTCGACCATGTTGCAGCCATGACATATTAGGCTTTTAACCTACTAGTAATATGTTTTCATTAATTTGATATGTAAATATGCATAATGAAGTAAGCAGTGTCACATTAATAGTGCATAAACACTGGACAATTAATTAGTTACATTATGTTAAACTGTGCAATTCCAATTAACATAGGCATTGAAAACACCAAGAATTATTGACTTCTTTATAGACTAGAAATACAAGCACTTAGGCGTCTTCTGAAGTATTTTCCATGGGGAATTAATTATCTCTAATCAGTGTTATATTTTGACCTGCACTTTGTCTAACTGAATTATGTTTGTTTGAATCTGATAACTTGAAATTTTGATAAAAGATAGGATTTTAATATTACTCATAGCCTCATGCCAATACCATGCTGCCTTGAATGACCTTGTTTGCCAGTGTTTAATTAGGAGTGCACCATTTTGACAAAAGTAAGTTTTCCCCAAAATAAAAGAAAAAAGAAGGCATCCTTAAAAGCTTTGATGTTTATCTTGCATCATACTAATTCCATTGCCAAGATAGCTATCTTTTATTTAGAATGCCTGCTGTTATATATTCCATGTGTCAACCTGAATCCACCTTCTCAATTCTGACATGTGTTTTCTTAATCTCAGAGATAGATAAAGGTTTTTATGTAAAATAAAAATTATTTTTTTCAGAACTATTTCTTTTCCTTTCAATAAAGTTTGGATTTCTAAAAAGAACTTCTTTGTCAGTAAAATATGATAAATTTTGTCTTTATGCTTTGAGGAAAAACCAATACCATACATGGAATGCCTTTTCTTATGGTTTATAATTAACAACTGACAGTATTTTTTGTTTGTTTGCTTTTTCACCATCCTACTTGCTAAGATACTTCATGGCAGGAAAAGCATTAAGCAAGACCATTTGAGGAACATATTCACTGTCACATGCTTTCTGTAATGCAGGCACGTATCTTCAGCAGGTATAATCCCATCCCCAAAAGGCACATTTCAGCACAGCTACTAGGGATGGTGCACTGTGGGTATTAGCTAAGGAGGATCTGCCATGGACATTTCTTCTTAACAACTTTGCAATGTTTTAATCAACTATTTCTAAAACTTAATGTTCCCATGTGATGTAACCCCCTAAGAGAATTTAAAACAGGCTTAGAATAATTTAATCTCATAATTTGAAATATTTATTTCGTCTGATGTTTCTTAACCTAGAAGATAATTAGAGTCATCAAGAGAGATTTTTGAAATGCAGATTATTTTATCCAACTTCAGACCTACTGAATCAAAATCTCCAGGAATCTGTGTTTAATGTATAACATATATACAAGCTTCTAAGTAAGTTAGGAATAACACAACATCTAGCTTGATGCTTCACAAACTTAAACAATTATTTTATTAATATGGCACTCTCAGATAAAGGGCTATGGTATCTCTAGAAGCTTCAGGTTCCATCCAGCTATACCCAGGAAGTACAAGGATCAGTACATCCATGCATCTATAACTCATATGTGGCTCAACAGCTTATTCTGACAAACCAAGTTAGCTAACAAGGAAACCTAGAAATGGACAACAGTCTAGAATGAGCTTACTCACAGAGCAGCATGAGCATTCAATTCTGTAATTGTTTTTATTTCTGTTTTACTCTAAGATAGAATCATATTTAAAGGATTAAATGATAAATCTATGATTGATGAAGAAAGTCGAGAAGATGCGCTCACTAAAATTAATTCCTTCAGCAACTATAGAAGTGAAACTCATATTTGCAATTTTTTAAAACTAAGAAATTATTGGCTCATGTAATTGAGAAATCTTGGTCCAATGCCGGAGGCTTTTCAACCATAACCCCGTCTCCTTCTCTATCTTTAAATTATGCTTGCCACTGAAGGGCTTCATTTTCTGAGAAGCATTCTCCACGTAACCTGAAGATCACTGGGACTATACTTCAGGGAGGGGGGAAGAGGAGGGTGATGCTCGTAGTGAAGAGTGGAAGAACACTGTATAGCTTTACAAGGAATATGTAATCTCTCATCATATTAAACCTGCTTAAGCAGAGCCATGTGGCTAATAAGCAAAGAACAAAGTTATTCTTCACATTCTGGATACAAATATGGGTTGGGATCATAGAGCAGTGGTTGCCCAGGGAAGGTGTCTCTCGTGGAAGAGTTAGAGTCTGCTAACTCTGCACAAGCCTCAGGATATTTGCAGGATTAGGTTAAATATATTATAATATTATAGTAAATTAATCTGTGCTTTAAATTTTTACTTATTTCATATGATATTTATTGTTGGATTTTTTGTTTTGACAAATATATTAACAATAGAAAGCATGATACACATTTTCTGAAAAATCTGACTTTATATATCACCATGATGTGACCATGGTATTGCTATTATATTTGTGGTCACTCACCACAATTAAAGCTAACTTACAAAATAAGGAATACTTAACTTTATAAAGCTACTTTTATGCACATAAATATAAATTAGCATTTCTTCATTCCTTCATATTCAAAGTATGTGTGTCCTTAGATGTGAAGTGAATCTCTTACAGGCACATATAGTTGGGTCTTAGTGTTTGTTTTTTATCTGTTCAGCCTTTATGTCTTTCATTTAGAAAATTTAATCCATTTACATTCGAGTTAGTTATTCATAAATAAGGACTTACTACTGACATTTTGTTAATTGTTTTCTGGTTGTTTTGTAGGTTTTTGGTTCCTTTCTTTCTTTCCTGCTGTCTTCCTTTCTGATTAAGTAATTTTCCCTAGTGGTATGGTTTGATTCCTCACTTTTAATCTTTTGCATATCTGCTATAGGTTTTTGTTTTATGGTTACCATGAGGCTTACAAAAACAATTACAATTATAACCAGCTATTTTGAGCTGATAACACTTAAATTTTGGTTGCATATAAAACTCTACATATTTACTTCCTCCTCCTGACATTTTACATTTTCGATGTTATAATTTATCTTTTCATATTGCATATGCCTTAACCAATAATCATAGCTATTATTATTTTAATAATTTTGACTTTTAACCTTCATACTAACAATATATGGTTTATACACTACCATTACAGTATCAGGGTATTCTAAATTTGGCTATGTACTTACTTTTACCAGTGAGTTTTATACTTTCATATGTCATGTGTTACAAATTAGCATACTTTCTTTCAGTTTGAAGAATTCATTTTAGCATTTCCTGTAAGGCAGATTCAGTGGCGATGAACTCCTTCACCTTTTATTTATCTGACAAATGATCCCTCCAGCCTTGACAAATAATGTATTTTTGGATGGCAGTTATTTTCATTCAGTATTTTGAATATGTCACCTCACTCTCTCAGCCTGTAAAGTTTATGCTGAGAAATATGCTAATAGCCTTATTAGAATTCCCTTGAAGATATTATTCTTGGCAATGATTCTTTGGATATGACCCCAAAAGCACAGACAACAAAATCAGAAATACAAAAATGGAATTAAATGAAACTAAAAAGCTTTTAGAAGAAAAAGAAACAATCAACAGAGTGAAGAGACAACCTACAGAATTGGAGAAAATGATTAAATGTGCAGATCAGATAAGTGATTAACATCCAAATATATAAGAAACTCAAACTCAATAGCAAAAAAAAAAAAAAAAAGGAAATAACCTGACA
The DNA here is from genome assembly GCF_003255815.1 of Theropithecus gelada. Taxonomy (NCBI): domain Eukaryota; kingdom Metazoa; phylum Chordata; class Mammalia; order Primates; family Cercopithecidae; genus Theropithecus; species Theropithecus gelada. Next base: position 80,188,853 of record NC_037671.1, on the reverse strand, counting down.
AAAATGATCAAAGGACCCAAGTAGACATTTCTCAAAAGAAGACATACAAATGGTTAATAGGTTTATGAAAAACGCACCACATCTCTAATCATCTGGTAAATGAAAATTAAAACCACAATAAGGTAATACCACACACCTGTCGGAATGAGAATTAACAAAAACGACAAAAAGAACTAACTGTTGGTGAGGCTGTGGGGAAAAGGGAACTGTTATGCACTGTTGGGAAATGTAAATTAGTATAGTTCTTTTGGAAAACATTATAAAGGTTCCTCAAAAAGTTAAAGGAAGGGATCATAGAACTACCATATGATCCTAGAATCTCACTACTGAGCATATAGACACAGGAAATGAAATCAATATGTTGAAGAGATGTTCACACTCCTATTTCATTGTAGCATTGTCTACAATAACCAAGATATGGAATCAGCGTGTCTCTATCAATGGGTGAATGAATGAAGAAAAAGTGATATATTACATAACGGAATATAAATACAAAGAAATCCTGTCATTTACTACAACGTGGATGGACTTGGAGGACATTATGTTAGGTGAAATAAGTCAGGCTCAGAAAGACGAATATCATGTGATGTCACTTATATGTGAAATCTAAAAAAGGCAAACTGATAAAATTGAGAGTAGAATGGTAGCTACCAGAGGTTAAGGTGTTCTGAGGGATTACGGAGATGTTGGTCAAAGGATGCAAATTTTAGTTAAACAGAGTGAATAAATTCAAGAGATTCATTCTACAGCTTGATGATTATAGTTTATTAATAATGTATTATATAATTGAAAATTACAGAAATTAAGAAAGTAGATTTTAAGTGTTCTCACCACAAAATTTAGGTATATATATATGAGGGAATTCACATCTTAATTAGCTCAATTTAGCCATTTAAAAATGTTTACATATAAAAAGTCATGTTATACATAAGTCTTTATAATTTAAATATATACAATTTTTGTCAATTAGAAAATGAATAAATGAAATGGAAGCTAGCATTAAGCATTATTTGACCTAAAAGTCTTTATAAATAATTGAACTGCTTTTAATTGAATGCTCATCACAGGCCTTTATGCCTGGACAGCATCACCAGGAGGATGATGCCTAGCCTTGCCAGTTCCTCTTCAAGGGCACAGCCTGTCCAGAGGAGTGGGAATAAATAAGTAGAGTTAATGAGTCAAAATTGTCTGAGCTTACTTTTTATTTTCCATGATAATCTGAGTACAAGAGAGTACAGAACATAATTTGTACAAAATTATCTAATAAAACAGAATACCTAAAATGACTCACTGAATAAACAAATTATCCTCTGTATTTTTAGAGAGATTTATAAGACTAGATAGCTGTGATTAATTTGGTTAGTTTATCAGTGTTTCTTCAAGTGTCTTTGTAATGCATATATTAATTGGAAATATCTGTATTGATATTGTGTTATCAAATACTGTTGAACTCTGCTTTAAAATTTTATTACTAAAGTCTAATTTTGGTTTTACCTGTGGTCATAAATGTGCTAGGCAAATCAAGAATCAAATGTCAGCTGAGTAGTTTTGCTAAGTCATTTAAGTTTTCTAAGCCTCAATTTTATCTTGTGTGAAATGTGATTGTGATGATATGATTATAGTAACTATGGTTATAATCACTATAGTATTACCTACATCACAGGATTGAGAGAATAAAGTTAGATAATACTTGTCACTTGTTGGGAACTATGTATAACTTTTGGAAGAGATTAAGTGACTGTAAAATATTGATATTATTATTCCTATACATATTCTTAAAGGAAAGCTATGTCTAAAAATCTCGTAACACATTTTTTGAAGATATAAAATACATTTTTATTAATTATCTTACAGTTTTATTAATACTTCAAACACCACACCTTCACAGTTACAGACATTTTCACACAAATGTATTAACTCATGTTATTCTTCCAAAAATGTATTGAGTCAAACCAGTTAGGTTTGAGTGACTTTCTCATGACCATTCAGTTTTTACAGATTCCACATTTCTGTTACTCCATGCTGTATCATCTAAAGTTCTCAAGGTTTACATTTTTTCTGAAATGGAAAAACAAGCTTTTAAAGAAATTCATCATAATTGCTCATGAACCCAATAAGATTGCATTATATAATAAAATAAAGCCTCTCTTCTTCAATTTTTTATGATGTATTATATGCAATATTAGACTTTCCTTGCATATTTATGCTAGTCTTGTCAGATCTAACATGAAAATATTTTACCCCATGTTATCCATACCACTTATGTGTAAGTGTTAGACCTATGTTAACATTTATCTCTAACTTCTAAACTTCTTTTGGGAGAGAATTTGTAATGTCAATTTTCAATAGGAAACCTCAACCTTTTAAAACAAAGTAGAACAACAAAATATTACTAAATAACTTTCTCTATGTAAATGAATTTATACATCTGTCCTAATCATATATCTCCTTTCAATGACAATTTCTGCAATGTTTTGGGTCTATAAAGTCACACATTATTAACGAAATGTGCACCATTTACGTGAATATGATTGGGTGATTTTTTTAAATCAACAGGTATGATAGCCTTCCTGCTCAGTCACAAAGTCTCTTTCTCTATACCATTTTTTCTGCTCACAGGCTCTCTAACCTCTACATTTTCCCATAAAGTTATCAATGTCTTCTTAGATTCACTTTTTTTTTCTGTAAAAAAAAATTAGATTAAATGGTCATTTACTTCAAACATGCTCAGGACAATCTATTTTCTTCACTGACTTACTTCCTTGTATATCTACGATATCTGCCTGGCAAAATTACAAACCTGCCTAAATCCATTTCTCTTGTGATACTCAATACTGATGAGGAATTCATGCCACTAGTAGGATTTGAGACACTGGAAATGATTGGTCTTCAATTTTGGGCCCTCAGTGCAGTTCAGCAATACATGTTTTCCTTGTGTTTCCTGCCTTACGTTTTCCTAGTGAGGTCTTTCTTGGTTTTTGAAAGAAACAATTTTAGAATTTCCCTTCTTTTTCTAACATCTGACCCCACCACTTCCAATGCATGTATAGCAGATGATCTTCCCTCTTAATCAGCAGAGAAAGAAGACATTACCTTAACTTCTTCCAATCACAGCCAAAAATCATCTCTATTCTTATGTCTTAGTTCTTTCTCTGTGGCCATGTTACAAGAAAAGTAGTGCAAGTCTTCTTGTTCAAATCTGAACTCCCTGATGCTCTGGCTCCCAACTCTTCTCTCTCTTTCAGTAATTTAGTTCAATCAATAACCAACTCTACCAAAGCCACTCTTCCTTTCTGTATCTCCAGATTGTTTGTTGTAATAGCGCCTTCTCTTTAGTATTTAGACATAATTATAATGAATGGTTTTTAAGACATATATCTTATTTTATATTCTCACTTCCCTATCCTATTTAATAGTCACTTTATCTTCCAACAAGGGTCGCAGTTCTTGAAATAGTTGCTTACATTCTCTGTCTTCTCAACTTTTGCTCTTTATCTCACCTTTGTCATCATTCTTTGGTCTTCTTTTTAGACTTATTTTTCTTTCTCCATACCAAAGTTATAGATATTCCTTGGAATGCTACCTTTTATTTCTCTCCACTCCATAAACTCTCTGTATTATCTCCTTTTTCATGGTTTTAATAGCCATTTCAATCGAGATTTTTCCCAAATCCTTAATTTAAATAAAAACTGTACATTACACTTCTTTCTAGATACCTCCATTTGGAAAAACACTTCAGATTCAGTCTAATCCAAAACTTAGTTTAATATCTGCTCAAGAGATGCTAATTCTTCTTGTTTTTTGCTCTCAAGTCATGGTATCTCACCTGGTACAGTTATCCTGGCAAGAAAATGCTCTTCATCTTTACAGTCATGTATTAGTACAAGTCACTGTAATCTCCTTACAGAATCATTGATTAAGCCCTTAGTTGATTTGTATGCCTTTAGTGTAGTCCATCTCAAGATATTCCTTCTGAAGCTACTCTGCTATTTGAAACTCTTATGTGTTTTCCCCCGACCTCTGGTATATCCTAACACATTTTCAGAATTTACAAATCCATGAATTATTTGATTTGGACAGTGGGACCAGCTTCCTCTCTCATAACTCTCTCTTTGTAATCTATACTGAATGGTTTGTTTGTTTGTTTTTAAATTCTAAGGTGTGTAATGTATTCTTTCATCTCTGAATCTTTATAAGCTAGTCCTCTGTGTGGAATAAATTTCCCTCAGTGATCCACAGAAAACTGAACTTTTCTTATCAAAGGACATATTAAATTGTGGAATTGTTTGTTTCCTTGCCTGTAGCATCTAATAAAGAAAGTTCCTGGGATTGGGGCTGCACAAAGTGTGTTTATCCTTATATCCTAGTTGCCCAGCTAGCTAAGTTGGTAGAGAATAAGACTCAACCTCATATTCCACGCTTAGCAGAATGATTGAGACATAATAATCTACTCAATAAGCACTTGAAAATGGAATCAAACCTGTCTGGTTCTTTCTACAGTGCCATATTTCTAAGTTTAAATGCATATATTTGATGTTAAATAAATAGTTATTGAATGGATGTTTATGATGTTATTTTTTAAGTATCTGATTGAAATAATTCATACTTCTCTTTTTTGTTCTTATTTGCCAGGAATATTAGCCCGATTTCAGGTTATTATCTTAGATTTCTTCTTATCTACCTCAAACTTTGCCAAAAGGTTCATATCGTTTTCTTTCTTCCTCTGTGACCACAGAAGAATAAATATCTACCTTCTCATGTTAAGACTTGAGGGTCAAGGGTGTCTTCTCTCTGCCTCTCTGGGATCTTGTTTTTGCAGATATATCCAGTAGTTATAGATCATTTAGACTCTTCCCTTCAATTAGTTTTTTATGCTCTGTTAATTTACCTATTATCTGAGTTCTACTACTGATTTACATAATTAGAAAATAAACTACTTGGATCAACTGAAGAAGAGTGAAGAAACCAGACTTTACAGATTATGAGTTTTTCTTTACTGTATTGTGAACTTCTTCCTATGTCATATATATTTTTATATTCACATAACCCAAGGCTTGTTAGGCTTATCATATATGTTAAATGAATAACATATATTTTAAATGACATATATGTTTAAATAACATATACGTTAAAAATTTGATTGTTAATTAATTTATTTATTATACTTTAAGTTCTAGGTTACATGTGCACAACGTGCCGGTTTGTTACATATGTATACATGTGCCATGTTGGTGTGCTGCACACGTTAACTCGTCATTTACATTAGGTATATCTCCTAATGCTATCACTCTCCCCTCCCCCTACTCCACTACAGGCGCTGGTGTGTGATGTTCCCCTTCCTGTGTCCATGTGTTCTCATTGTACAATTCCCACCTGTGAGTGAGAACATGAGGTGTTTGGTTTTTTGTCCTTGCGATAGTTTGCTGAGAATGAGTGACTATCAGTTTAGAGCTCTTGAATTTAGACCTACCTCTGTTTCAAGCTAGTTTTGTGACCCTGCTTAAATAACCTTTCAAATAAAGAAAAGACTATATTTAAAGTCCTTTTAAGGCCCAAAGTCTAGGATTTTATTATTTTAATGCTCTGCAATAAGACTTTACTAGTTGTACAATTTAACATTGTGTCTCTTTACAGAACATCAGTGGAGGAACAGTTTATCAAATGAGCATTAGAGTAAAAATTAGTCTATTATAATTTGACCAGTGATTAATTTAAAAAACTATTTTAGACTAAAATTAAATCTTTGTGGGATAGAGTTGGTGTATTGGAAGATGATGCTGATAACGTTGATGATAATTTGCATTGAGTTATTGATTGTGATAAGTTTATGTGGTTTTGTGCTATTTGGTGAACAACTTAACCCATTTAAAAACAGGAAAAAATGAATACTGAAATTAGTATATGCAGCACATGTTGAAATGCTGAAATTCTCAATAAATAGTACAATTTTATATTAAACAAACTCATTTCCTGCAAATACTATAACAATACAAAAAGTTCTAAATTATTGCATTTATTTTAGGTTGACATTTGCTTTGCAGTCTATTCTGGGGGTAGAAATGTGTAACTATGGAAAAAAGCTTTTTTCACTGGCAGGGAAACAAAATGACCAAGATGCTAGTTTACAACTGGGAGCTTGAAGAAAAGGTAGGAGAATTCATATTCTGAATAATCTCCAGGGTAACCATGGGTAAATTGAATATACAGACATCCACAGGGTTGCTAAGTGTATTTGGTGGAAAGTGCATCTTCAAGTCATTTCTATGGCAATCATAAATAAATCCAACTACTCTGAAATCAACACAGCAGCTGCACATTCAAACAGATATGATCAACAGAATCTAGAGAGTTTCAGCATACATCAGGAATTTGTTTCTCGGTATGCTTTGTTTACAATAGCATAATAAGTTATTGGGTAATATTTACTATGTTAACTCCTAAAGTTTCCTTTTAGTTACAACTTTGTTCACATTTACTAAAGATTTTTAAAAGAGAAGTGATGAGGTTAATTTTTTAAACAGAAACACTGACTCACTAGTGCTTTCATTTCCCAGTGTAAGAAATAGAAAAAAAAAATAAGTTCTCTCATGAAAAGGGTAATCAGTTCAGTACACATTTCATTCAATAACAATAAGACAACTCTTTGTTATTATTTTATTATTATCTTCTTTGTACATAATAACATTATAACATTATATACTAAGAAGATATTATATACTTAGTATATAATAGCAATATGCTGAACACATTATCAATATTATCTTTAAAAATTTGATTATTAAGTTATTGTTACCCTATTTTGTAGAGAAAGGTACAGGCCCAGGGTGATTAAATGACATATCCAGGTAATACACCTAGTAAGAGGAGAAGCAGAATTTGAACTCAAGCAAATGTTTGTTAATTTTGATAGGGAAAAGCCATTCTAAGTGAGAGAAAAAAACTTAATTTCAGAAAACATTGTACATTTGTTTATATAAAACCAAAAATGTTTTGTAAAATCAAAAACAAAGTTGGTAAAGTTTCAAGAAAATAAGAAATTGTGAACAAATATTTGCAGCTCACATCAAAGGGTTAATTTTCCTAATAAACACAGTGTGCCTAAAAGTCAATAAGAGAAAGACCAAATATCCAATGGAAAAATAGGCAATGGATATAAACAGACAACACATAGTAAAGGGTATTCAATCAGCTCTTAAATATAAGAATGATGCAACATCCCATACAAGAAGAGAAATGCAAATTAAAACTACACCCAAACTATTTTTCATCTATCAGATTGGCAAATACCAAAGAAAGATAACAATGTGGATTGACAAACATGTATGAAAAACACTCATATATTGTTGGAAAATCATATAAAGTCCTAAAAATTCTGTGGAGGGTAGTATGGCAATAAGTATCAAAATTATAAATGTGCTAACACTTTGACCATCAATTCTCCTCTAGGAATGTATAGCAAAGATGACATTTGAAATGACGTGTACAAAAGTTTATTATTGCAGTAATAGAAAAACACTCAAAGCAGCCTAAATGTCTATCAGTGGGGGACTGGTTGGGTGATTTACTATAAAGACAAAGAGTGGGATGCTATATCTGATTCTTTACAACCCTTAAGGCTTTTCTATTCCTGATCTTGCCTGAAACTGTAAATCTGGGTACTGGTGCCACAGCCTCTCAAGTAGGTGGGATTACAGGCACATGCCACAACACCCACTGAATTTTGTTTGTATTTTTAGTAGTTGCGGGGTTTCTCCATACTGGCCAAGCTGGTCTTGAACTCCTGATGTCAAGTGATCCACTCACTTCAGCCTCCCAAAGTCCTGAGATTACAGGAGCGAGTTGCTGCACCCAGCAAACTCCTAATTCAATGAGCAGAAAATGCTAATTTGATATTCTTGTGTTCAGTAAACATTTATTGCAGGCTTGTATATATCATGTGCAAAGTATGGTGCTAGATTTGGAATGTATAAAAAAAATTAGAGGCTCCTATCTCAATGGTGTAACAGTCCAACAGGAGCAGGGATAGTACAATATGTGTTATAATGGGGTGTTCCATGTTGATGGTAAAGGGTACCTAATTTAGCTTAGCAGGTGTTAGGTAGACCACTCAAGAATTTCACGAGAAAGTGAAAGTTGATCAGGGATGGCAAGCAGAAAGGTAAGTAGATAAAAGAGAGAGGAATTAGAGTTGACTTTCTAAAATACTTTTATATAAATTACTTTTATATAAATTATAAGTTTTTTGTTAAAATTTTCTAGATGATGTCACAGAGTAAATGTTATCTGCCTAGCTATTTTAGACTTAAATAGCATCAACATTAGAGAAAAATTAAACCTTTGCTCTTCTTTACTTAGAGCATAATATGATGTTTGCTGATTTTGTGTCTCTGCTTTTTTTTTCTGAAGTGATGACAAAGATGAATAAGTTCTCTCACTGAAACTGCATTATCAATTTCACCTAGACAGAAATGTAATTACTGAAAATGGATTTTAGCCAGACTACCTGAATTAATAACCAGCCTGAATCCTTTTACTCTGGGAGAGGGTGGAACAGAACTGTTTATTGACCACCAGTGGTCATGACCTTTGCTATCTTCCTCACTCAAAATGCCACAGGAGGAAGTCATCTAAAATGCCATGACATTTAAACAAAGTGAGAAATAAATATATACAATTGATGAGAACAGACTAACACTTTTCTTAATTTGCACTCGTTTTTAGGTAGCATGATTAAAAATGCCCATTTAGTATTTCCAGAAAAATTCTAAAATATTTGTCATTTTATTAAAGTGCTACAACCTTTGACCCATTTTGCCCCACATAAAAGTTTACCGCTTTTTGGTTTGTATGACACTTTATGACAGTAGAACAAAAAAGAGTTTCCAGTTTTGTACTTTGCAATCATGTGTAGTGGCTTATTATACTTGGCTGCAAAAATAAATTCTCAAAACAAATATTCAGCCAATGGTCTTCTATTCATAGTTTTCATTATATTTTCTATAGCTAAAGCCAAAATATCCAAGGTAAATATCCTCCAAGACTTGATTTAACTCAACTTTGATTACAAGAATGGAAATATGATTTAAAGTAACTCAAATAATTAATAAGGTAATTCACCATCATTCATTTTACCAAACCACTGCAAGCACAGAGAAAAGCTCATCTTGAGGATGTGGAAACCAGGAATTCAAATGGCATCAGGACTCTGCTTCTTAGTCTTTTATTTCCACTTTTCTCTGTTTCAGCTATTTCATTTATCCTGGCATCTCCATGTGGCCAAGAATTTGACCATGGGTAGAAAAAGTCCTAGCTCTTAGCTTTATTTAGACATATCACAAGAAAAGCATCAATAATCTCAGATTAGTTCCTGTGTATCCAAATTTTAGGTTAGAAAGTTGTGGCTGAAACAGACAAGGAAAAATAATTTATAAACAGAAAGAAATGCTGTTGACATAAGAAGCGAGTTTCCTGGGCAGGCCAAATTGTCAACAGCCTGTATGTGTGTTAACACATTAAAACTGCATTTGTTCAAGCCATAGAAGCAATTCTCAAGGGAAATATTAGCTAAGGTAGGAGAGTTGCTTTAGGACAAATGTATCATTAGGGGTACAAATCTGTTTGATTATTGTTTATTGAGGTATAGCAATTATTCTATAAAGCATAACAGCGCACATTAGTGTGAACATCAAAACATTATAGAAAAACATAAATAATTGTTTCACCATTATTTTAGTTTTCTGACAGTTATTAACCCAGGAAAGCAAACATATTTAAAAATAAATAAATGGCAAATAATAAATAATCAATTAACATTGATTGACTTTAAACAATACTATGAGTCATTCTTTGAAAAGTCCCTTTCTATCAAAAAAATCAGTTTTATAAACCAATAAACTTACGCTTTATTTGCTGGTAAACATCAATTCAACATCCACTCATATATAACAAAGCAAGAATTTTTTGAGTGCCTTATAAATTGTAAGTTAGTGTGTTAGGGGACACCATATACCAAAATCCCTTAAATGTACTCTCTGTGCTTGAGGATCACATAGTGACTTAGGGCTAGAAAGACATAACCATAAAGAGATGGAATGTTTAAAAGTATAAGCTTTTGCCAAAAATGGTATATGAAGAGATAGGGAATTGGAACTCAGAAGAGAACAAACTATGCTTCCAGCTAGAAATATTGAGTAAGACTTTTATAGATGAAGATTATCATAATTTGTGATGCATGGTGATTTTATTGTTATATAGGTCTTCCTTTCATATTTAACCTTAAAGAAGTAATTGACTAAGGCAGAGGTCAGAATTGAAGGCATAATTTTGGAAACCAAGCCATCCTCATCAGTTTACTTGCTCTTCTTTCTCTATTTTTCATTCTTGAAGAATTGTCATTTGGTAGTGAAGGAGGAGGGTGGGAATATTTTCATTTTATAGACTTAAAAACATTTCAGGCTTAGTGCACAAAACACGCATGTGGATATAAATACGCATTATAATTCATTTGTGAAATAATTATGGAGAATTTACTATATTCATTGGTTTCTTCAACAAATATTTGAAGATTGTGGATACACTGGTAAACATGACAAAGTTTCTGCCCTCATGGAGATTAGTCTTCTAAGGGTGACAAAAGTTTATAATCCTACAGAGATGACAAACAATGCATAATGAAATACAGTGAGTAGAGATAACTTGAGATAGTTAAAAGTTATCTGAATACAATAAAATTCAGCAAAGGGCTAAAGAGTAACAGAGGATGAAAGAACTCTAGGATAGAGCATAGGAACAGAAATTTCTTAATGATGAAATAGGAAAGAAAACCTCCCTACCCTACATTTGCATTATACATCTTAAAACACTATACTTTTTGAGATTTGTCAAAATACATGTTTGGTATGTATTTATTATAACAACCAGAACTGTAAAATTTAAAAGGAGAAACAGATTCATATGCATTGTGAATAAACATGTGGAATGGTACAGTGGACATTCTTTATCTAGGTAAAAATTACAGTGCATGTAGTTATGCAGTTATTAGTTTGTAAAACAGAATTCGTTATTTCATGAACATGTTTGATTACTAGTGAATGACTAGTATTAGATTAGTGCTCAAGCAAACACTCCTTCCAGTCAAATCCAATGTCTCTGTCTTGGCCAGTGGGTCTCTTCCATGTTGTTGAAGCTATATTTTTGCAACCTAGCTCCTCTTTCAGGATTCCTATCTCAGAGAATCACTCAAAAGTTCTAGCCAGAAAACCAGAGATTATTCTTATTTATTTATTTACTTATTATATTTTAGAGACAATATCTCACTCTATCACTGGGGATGGAGTGCTGTGGCCTGATCATAATTCACTGCAACCTCGAACTCTTGGGCTCAAGCCATCCTCTCACCTCAACTCCCTGAGTAGCTGGGTCTATAGGTGCACATCACCACACCTGGCTAATTTTTAAAATTTTTTGTAGAGATAGGGTCTCACTATGTTGTGCAGGCTGGTCTTGAACTCCCGGCCTCAAGCAATCCTCCTACTCAGTCTCCCACAGTGTTGGTATTACAGGCGTGAGCCACTACTCCCGGTCCCATTCTTGACACTCCCTTGTTGGAGTCCTTTGTATTCAATGCATCACTGAGGCCTTACATATGATAAAATTTTCCCAAATATTTTTCATCTTTGCAGCCTTTCCTTGAAACTTCTCTTATGAGCTGTCATGATTGCCAGTGTGAAATCCTTCTTTTCTTCCACTCTTGTCCCCTTCAATCTTTCTTTGTAAGGTAGCTGACATGAGCTTTCCAAAACTGAAACCTAATCATACCTACGCCCTTTCAACACTTCCCTTTTTCCTTTTGATTGATAAAAAATTCTTTATCGTGGTCTAGCAGCCCCTTGATCTGACTCGTTTTCTGCTCACATAATGATTCTCTTGCACTCTGCACTCCAGCCACATTTAGCTCCATTCAGATCCTCAAATATGTGATGCTACCTTTGCCACAGTGTTTTCTCTGGCATGGTTGTCTATCTAGAATTATTTTACCCATCTCTGCTCCTCCTTTCTACAATACCTTGCATGACTCTAATGCCTGTTCGTCTTTCATATCTCAGGCTATTTCATTTACTTAGCTTAAGAAATCATCTTTGACCCTCCAAAGGTTGCTGTTTACCTTTCCTCTAAGATTTTATTGTACTTATAATTTTACTTGTGCTTCTTTGGATTATTTTATGAATACTTAACTATCAGGAAGTAAGATCTCATGAGGATAGGGAGTACGCTTTGTTAACCTAGCATAGTGCCTCTCATGCTGTTTGTTGAATGATTAGATTTGTCATCATCTTTAAGGCTCCATTTAACTTTGGCATTCCCTGCGTTAACAAGGAATAGTATTTATTAAACAAAATAACAAAATTTTGAAAACAATTTGGGTACTGGATTAATATGTTTGAGAGATACAACTTTATCTGGAAAGGGAAAATGATAACCTTTCAGCACTATGGTTCTCTAATGAAGGAGGAATTTTATTTTCTCCAATGTCTTTTCATTTTCTTTGCAGGAGACTTAACAAGATGTCAAATCACTGTATCAGGCTGTGTTTTACTTCAAATACGTGATTTTCTTCTTGCTGGAATGAATCCAAACAAGTGTTTCTGAATGACTAGTCACAAATAGTTATACCTTTCGAGTTTTGTTTTGTTTTTCACTTTGCCTGTAGAAACAAATGATGCATGTTTTATTTCTAAATATGTATCATTTATCTTTAAGCTTCTCAAAAGTTGGAAAGATCCTAGCAGTATTATGTATTTATATGATTCAGCCAAGTAGAATGGATTCCGATGAGTCTAGCTATTTTCATCTCCAAGATTTCTGCCCCTAACAGGCTCCTTCCCAGTTGCACAGTCATTGTGTTTACAGTCACTTCATATAAGACCTGGAGGACTTGACAAAAGTCCTTCGGATAAGGACCCAAGTGCATTAGAGACTCTATTTTTCCCAAGGACATACAGATCAATTACTGCATTGTAATTTAAACAATGCAAAATTAATTTTGATGGTTTTTCCAATTATATCTTCTAAGAACTCATAAGCACTACAAAATGGAAGGATTGATAATTTCTTCTCCAGTAAGTACTGGAGATATTTTTTCTAGAAATATTCTAAAACAAGCAAATGCAAAAAAGCAAGCAAACAAACAAAAACAAGCAAACAACAACAGAAAAACATTGATTAGAGAAGCACAGCTGGGCACGGTGGCTCATGTCTGTAATCACAGCACTTTGGGAGGCCAAGACAGGTGGATCACTTGAGGTCAGGAGTTCAAGACTGGCCTGGCCAACATGGTGAAATCCTGTCTCCACTAAAAATATAAAAATTAGCCAGGCATGGTGGTGAGCACCTGTAATACCAGCTACTCAGGAGGCTGAGGCAGGAGAATTCTTTGAACCCAGGAGGCAGAGATTGCAGTGAGCTGAGATAATGCCATTGCACTCCAGCCTGGGTGACAAGTGCAAAACTCTGTCACAAAAAAAAAGGAAAGAAAGAAAGAAAGAAAGAAAGAAAGAAAGAAAGAAAGAAAGAAAGAAAGAAAGAAAGAAAGAAAGAAAGAAAGAGAGAGAGAGAGAGGGAGGGAGGGAGGGAGGGAGGGAGGGAGGGAGGGAGGAAGGAAGGAAGGAAGGAAGGAAGGAAGGAAGGAAGGGAAAGAAAGAAAGAAAGAAGGAAGGAAGGAAAGAAAGAAGGAAAGAAAGAAAGAAAAGAAAGAAAGAAAGAAAGAAAGAAAGAAAGAAAGAAAGAAAGAAAGAAAGAAAGAAAGAAAGAAAGAAAGAAAGAAAGAAAGAAAGAAAGAAAACACACATACACACACATACACACACATACACACACACACAAAGCACAGAGGCTATTAACTCCAGGAAGTTTCTACTAATCAAATTTAGTGTTTTAATCTAAGCTTTACATATTTAAATTTCACTTATTTTTGCAAAGGATTTTGAGATATTTATTTCTGTTTTAAGTTATCTACTGCTGCTTAGGAACCTATCCCCCAAAGTGGTGACTTTGAACAACCATAAATTTTTGTTTTGTTCATGAATCCATAGCCTGAAAAACAGAGGGTGGCTTGTGTTTTTCTTGTGTGGCCTCCGCTGGAGTGGCTTAACTGGGAACTGGAATATCTGTCTCCAAGACTTATTCAAGCGGATGGAAACTGGTATTGACGGCTGATTTGGAAGCCAACCAATGCTATAGACTGAAGGAAGGTTTTTTCTTTTTCCCAGAACCTATGCCTAGGCTTCCTCACAATATGGCATCCAAGTTTCAAAAGTAAGCATCTTAAGAGAGCAAGGCAGAAGTACATGACAACTTTATGATCTAGCATCAGATGTCACATAAGTCATTTTTGTCATACTCTATTGAGTAGTAATTAAGTCCCAGACAGGCTCAAAGAGTGGTGATACAGAATTCATCATTTTATGGGATGGTATCAATGTCAAATTATGAGAAGAGTACATTAGATAAATAATGTTTTTGTGGCTACCTTTGGAAAATTCACACTTTGCTCTTTGGGCACAATAATTTATATTCCTCCCCCATGCAAAATACAGTTATCTTTCTCTTGACAGTCTCAAACTTATTCAATAATGACATGAACTAAAAGTCCAATATCTCATATTTTAAATCAGGTTTAGTTAACAACAAAAATTCTGTTACAGCTTATTGAATAGCATGCTTCTCAGTCTAAAGACCATAATCTAAAGAGACAAGATATTTGCATACCACCCATGCTTTATATGGCAGTGCAAAAATGATCCAATAACTTCTGTACATATGTCCAATCTAACAAGGGAAAAAATGAAAGGCACACAGCAAACTTTGGTGCATAGCAATTCTAAAATCCACCAGGACATATGTTGTTACATTCTTGAAGACAGTTCAGTCCTACTTGCTGAAAATTGTTCTTCATGATGCTTGGTTTTGCTCTCTGGGTTCTTGTTGCTATCATGGTCATCCTTTCCCATGCAAAGTAGATCTTCTTCGCAGCTGAGTAATTTTCTGACAGTGTCTTGTTACCATGGAATTTGGGAGTTCAATGACCTCCTTTAATTTTGTACTCTCATTTCCATTCAGTCTGAATTGAAATAATTATTTTAAAATCTCATAGGGTTTTTTGATCTCAACATATAATTCACTCCATTAGAAATCCACAAATATTTTCTATGTTTGGGCTTCCTGTGAAATTGCTGTGTAACAACATTCTTTGAATTCTTAAAAATCTCACTATTAAATAGAATCTCTGAGGCATATTGAAACTTCTTAGATAATTTTTTCTGTGTCTGGAAGTTTCTATAAGATATGCCTTAATAATTTCTGATGTTTTATCAAAGGATCTTATAGTCCAATTCTGGATTTTATCTTTGCTCTGAACGCAATTCTTAATTTGAAGATCAATTGTCATAAAGTAGCTGGGAATGAGAAAATTTTATTTTTGAACTCAGAAATTTCCTGTTCATTCATATTCAACAAATTATTATTTAGTTCATCTCTGTCCTCTCCCATTTTAATCATAGGTAGCAAGATGAAACTAGATGTCACTTTCAATATTTCGCTATGCTAGGAATTCTCCTTAACTAGATCATTGAGGTGATTGGGTATATTTCTTCCTTTCCACCTTACCATAGAAATAGCATTGCCAAAGTTTCCACCTCCACATAAAATGGCATATTTTCTTGCTGATATTAATAATATTTTTCTCACTTTCCACTAATATCTCACTATCAGTCTCCTCCAGTTTCTATAGGCTTCCATTAACATTCCCTTTAAATACTTTAGGTTGTTTTTAACAGTCACTTCAAAGCTTTCTCAGCTTCCGTGGATACCCTGATCCAAAAGTCAAGAGACAAGTGTTTAAAATTCTTTTTTATCCTGCTATTTTTATTTGTTCTTATTAAATTTGTCTCAGTTTTTTAGTTTTATTTCCATAATTTATCAATTTTCATGTAGACTAAAATAATATTCAAGTCATTATGCACAGCCCACACTTAAGGAATGAGAAGTCATGCTCTACCTCAAGAGTGGAGGGTCTTCATAAATCATTTGAAATTTTTCTACATGGTTGAGTTGTCTCTTTTTTCCACTTATTGACTTAACTGATCATTTATTTATATCAATTGGACTTACGGATATTTATTTTATTATTTGTTTATTTAGAGACAGGATCTGTATAAGTTTGTTTTCACACTGCTGATAAAGACATACCCGAGACCAGGTACTTTACAAAAGAAAGAGGTTTAATTCAACTCATTTCCACGTGGCTGGAGAGGCCTCATAATCATGGCAGACGGCAAAAGACACGTCTTACATGGAGCAGGCAAGAGAGACAATGAGAGCCAAATGGAACAAGTTTTCTGTTATCAAACTATCAGATCTCATGAGACTCATTTACTGTCACCAGAACAGCGCAGGAAAGTCGTGCCCACATAATTCAATCACCTCCCACAGGGTTCCTCCCACAATACGTGAAATTGTAGGAGTTACAATTCAAGATGCGATTTGAGTGAAGACAGAGCCAAACCATATCATTCCACCCCTGACCCCCTCCCAAATCTCATGTCCTCATGTTTCAAAACCAATCATGCCTTCCCAACAGTCCCCCAAAATCTTAACTCATTTCAGCCTTGTCTCAAAAGTCCACAGTTCGACATCTCATCTGAGAGAAAGCAAGTCCTTTCCTCCTATGAGCCTGTACAATCAAAAATAAGTAGTTATATCCTATATACCATGGAGGTACAGGCACTGGGTAAATTCAGCCATTCCCAATGGGAGAAATTGGCCAAAACAAAGGAGCTGCAGGCCCCATGCAAATCCTAAATCCAGCAGCAGTCAAATCCTGAAGCTCCAAAATGATCCCCTTTCACTCCATGTCTCACATCCCAGTAACGCTGATGCAAGAGGTAGGTTCCCAATGTCTTGGGCAGTACCGTCCCTGTGGCACTGCAGGGTACACCCTCCCTCTTGCCTGCTTTCTTGGGCTTGTATTGAGTGTCTGTGACTTCCAGGAGCACAGTGCAAGCTGTCCATAGATCTACCATTCTGGGATCTGGAGCTCCACTAGACAGTGACTCAGCTGGGACTCTGTGTGGGGGCTCCCACCCCACAATTCCATACCACACTGCCCTAGTAGAGCTCCTCCATGCAGGCCCTGCGCCTGCAGCAAATTTCTGCCTGGGCATCCAGGCATTTCCATACATGTTCTGAAATCTAGGCAGGGATACCCAAACCTTCACTTCTATGCACTGTCAGGTTTAACACCACATAGAAGCTGCCAGGGCTTGGAGCTTGCACCCTCTGAAGCCAGGGCCTGAGCTCTATGTTGGCCCCTTTAAACAATGGCTCGAGCAGCTGGGATACAAGGCACCAAGTCCCTAGGCTATACGCATCACAGGGACCTTGGGCCTGGCCCATGATGCCATTGTCTCCTAGTCTTCTGGGCCTGGGATGGGAGGGGCTCCTGTGAAGACCTCTGATATGCCCTGGACATATTTACCCTACTATCTTGGGGATTGAAATTCTGCTCATTGTTACTTATGCAAATTTCTGCAGCTGGCTTGAATTTCTCCTCAGAAAATGGGTTTTTCTTTTCTATCACATTCTCAGACTGCAAATTTTCTGAACTTTTATGCTCTGCTTCTCTTATAAAACTGAATGACTTTAACAGCACCCGAGTCACTTCTTGAATGCTTCGCTGCTTGGAAATTTCTTCCACCAGATACCCTAAATCATCTCTCTCAAGTTCAAAGTTCCACAGATCTCTGGCAGGGGCAAATGCTGTCAGTCTCTTTGCTAAAACATAACCAGAGTCACCTTTACTCCAGTTCCCAACAAGTTCCTCATCTCCATCTGAGACCACTCAGCCTAGACCTTATTGTCCATATCGCTATCAGGCTTTTGGTCAAAGCCATTTAACAAGTCTCTAGGGAGTTCCAAACTTTTCCACATTTTTCTCTCTTCTTCTGAGCCCACCGAACTGTTCCAACCTCTGCTGGTTAGCCAGTTTCAAAGTCACTTCCACATTTTCAGGTATCTTTTCAGCAATGTCCCACTCTACTGGTACCAATTTACTGTATAAGTTTGTTTTCCCACTGCTAATAAAGACATATCTGAGACTGGGTAATTGACAAAAGAAAGAAGTTTATTTAGACTCACAGTTCCATGTGGCTGGGGAGGCCTCACAATTATGGTGAAAGGCGAAAGGCAAGTCTTACATCACAGCAGGCAAGAAAGAGAATGAGAGCCAAGAAAAAAGGGTTTCCCCTTATCAAACCATCAGATCTCATGAGACTCATTCACTCTCATGAGAACAGCGCATGAAAGACCTACCCCCATAATTCAATCGCCTCCCACTGGGTTCCTCCCTCAACACATGGGAATTGTGAGAGTTACAATTCAAGATGAGATTTGGGTGGGGACACAGCCAAACCGTATCAGGATCTTACTTGTTGCCCACCCTAGAGTGTAGTGATGCTATTATAACTAATTACAGCCTTGAACTCCTAGGCCCTAGTGATCTTCCTATCTAGCTTCCTAAGTAGCAGGGACTACAGGCATGCACCATGATACCTGGCTAATTAAATAAAAACTTTACAGATAAATTCTTGCTATGTTGCCCAGACTGGTTTCAAAATCCTGGCCTCAAGGGATCTTTCTGCCTCAAACTTCCAGATAGCTAGATTACATGGGTATCTATTTTGTACATTCAATTATAATCTAATACTGCTTTCTATATTTATTTACTTTTTGTTTTTACTGCTGTCCCCAGTGTTTCAGCTTTGAGTATTGTAAGCTTATTCAGTTGGTTTCTGTGTCATTTTGACATATTCCCATCATCGTGGGCTTTTGTTTTGTTCTGTTCTGTTTTTGAACACTTTCCAATGTTTTGTCACTACAGGAAGTTCCGTTATAATTTCGTGTATTTCTGGTACCAGGCCTAGAATCATCCATTTTAATAGGGACACCTTGGTTCCTTTCTTTGGAAATGGTATTAGAAACCAAGATCTAGTGCTAAGTGTGTTTGTTGCTAAGAGTGTGATTGCTTCTAGCTCTTCTCAGCTGACACAGCAAATAGTTAAATGTGTGAACACTAAATGGTGCATGTTCATATATCTATAAATATTTTTATATGCAATGAACTGTATCTATATATATATAAGCTAAATCTATCTTCATATTATGTATCCAACTGTAATCCACTACCGTATGGATAATTCTAACCTCCATGCTTTACATTTTTGCATATGTATTTAATGTCTGGTTTAACAGAAGAAAGCTGGATTATCAAAACTATTCTGTGTTCAATTCACTGAGATAATCACACAGCATGAAGTCTCTAAAAATTCACTCTACTTGTGAAAAAATAAAAGTGAAAAATATAAATACCATGTTAGTATTACTATGAAGATTTTATGAACTCTGAAAGGATTCTGTGGACCTCCTTGAGATCTGCTGCTGTTACGGGATCTTTGAGGTGTCACTTTTCTGGCCAGAAACCTCTTTGGGGTATTGCTTTTCTGGACGGAAACCTCTGTGGCCAGTGGTGCCTTTGCGCGGGTTCTTCCTGTGTCCAGGAAGAATGAAGTGCCAGAAAAGTGGAAGGTAAACAAGACGAAGAGGAGCTTTATTGAGTGTTACGACAGCTCAGAGGAAGCCCACACTGGGTAATTCCTCTCTATGGGCAGATCGTCTCATGAAGTGTTCAGCTCAGCAGAGAGGAGGCCCTGGAGAGGATGGTTCCTCTCTGCCAGCAGGGCGTCCAGTCTCTCCAGCTATCAGAGGGGAGGGTATTTCCTCTGTAGCTCCTCCCTGCAGCTGGTCATCCCATAGTCTCTTTGTCCTTGCCCTGATCTGACTTTTCTGCCCTGCTCTGGCTTAGCCTGGGGCTTTTATCTCAGAGGGGAGGAAGTGCCTGCTGATTGGTCTATGGGTGGCCCTGGGCAGGCACAGAGGACGTACCACAAGTTCCCGTTGCGGTCAGCTCAGTGGGACTGGCAGTCCGGTCCCCAGCCTTTAGGCCCTCCCTGACCTGAAGGAGGGCCTTACAGGGAACCACCCCCTTCAACCCAGGAATCTGTCTGTCTTCCACTGGAATTCATGGCCCTGGGGCTCAACCTCAACCCCACTGGGAGTTCTGAGCAGGCTCCGGGAGAGGCGAAAGGCCAGGCAGCAGGAGCAGACACCCCCGAGCCCGCAGGATTTGGAGGATTTTCCAGGCCCATGAAGATGTCCGGTTCCTGCACCTGGGAGGGCGGCTGCATCTGCATATGGGGAGCTTTTGCTCCACCAACTCAGGGAGGATGGAGCTCTCACTTGTCCCAGACTCCTTTCCTGCTCTGTGGAGTAGGAGGCCCAAGTCTGCAGCCCCCATTGGCTGCAGCTGCACCTGGGAGGTCAGATCCTGCCTGCTCCCACCCTGCCTCAAGAGCACAGGGAGGCTTGGATCCACAGGGGCAGTTTGGGTAGCTGTAGCCCAACCCAGGAGAACAGGGCTCCTGCCTGCTCAATGGAGCGGGAGGCTTGGGTTTGCAGCCCAGTTTGGGTGGCTGCAGTGGCACCTGGGAAGCTCCTGCCCCAACTCAGAAAGGGTGGGGGCTCCATGGAGTGTGTAACCCCAGGTGTACCTCTCTGCTGCAACTGGCATGATGTCAGCAGCCACTGCCATCACTGCCTTATACTATTTATCCTTTTATTCACTCAGTGTAAGGTTGAACCAAATCTTTGCTTATTTTCTTGTTTTTGCATGGTCAAAGGCAAAGATGGCCTTTAAAAAATGGAGCTGGATAGAAGATTTTCTGCCAATGAAATGGGATTTGTTTGTTACATGTTTGGGTCACCATGATTTCACTTACCTTCCAGTGGTCTAGGCCATTTCAGGTTTTCTATTGCCAAAATACAAATTTTTTGAGATGGTAATTTCATATAGAAAAGTCGAATTTGCTTAACAGTTTATTTACTTGACTACCACACTTAAATGTAGTCAAGTAAACTCTATTGTTTATAATGTTTTTATAATCAAATTATAAATTCCATTGTTTATAATGTTTTTATAATGAAATTTTCTCAGAAAATAAAAGAACACTTGATTGAAAAATAATGGCATGCTTATAAATGTGCTTCAGGCAAGTTTTTGCTTTGTAGGGTCTTGTTTTTTCAGCAGTGGAAAAGTGGGTATGTAGACAGTAAAAAATCTGATTGTGTTTTGATGATGAAAAACATTTTATCTGTTTTTATTTCCCTCCAACTATGGAGAAGAATATCTTGCCACTTTTGGCATGTAAGTTTGATAGCTCGTATTTAGGAAATCAATTAATGAATTGATTAGTGACAACTCCTTATCACTCGTTTTCTTCATTTCTACAGACCTGTTATAATAATAATATTTACAAAATAAGCTGCCTCACTGACTACCTAAGTGTGTCATAATTCTACACACATTTGATAGAATTTAGACAAGCTGGCCTCTGGGATTGGAGTATTTAAAGGTACACACATATCTTACCAAAATCAGTTGTCTATACTATAGATAAAATAGACTTTTATAATTATAATGTATAAAATATATAACCAAAGAAAATTATTTTGACCTCTTACATCTATAACGACATGGCTGTTAAGAATATTTATTATAATATATGAAAACATATCATAAAGCAATAATTATCAAAATACCTTAGAACCAATATATTAAAATATTGACTGAAAGACAAAACAAACACATTCTTGCAACAAATTTTTCTATAAATATTTTTGAGGCTAGTATTACTCACTTACCAAAACCAGAAAAAGATAATATAAGATAAAATATCATGAAAAAATTCTTAACAAGTTTTATATATATATATATGTATGTAAATGTGTTATATAGGTATAATATATAAATATAAATGTATCTATACACACTTATATAAACATATATGTAAACTAAAATATCATAAAAATAATCCTTAACAAGTTATATATATGTGTGTGTATATATATGTGTGTGTGTATGCATGTATGTCTCTATATAGATATAATATATAAATGTATTTATACAAACTTATATAAGCATATATGTAAACACATATGTGTTTACACAGTGTGTGTAACTCACGTGATGACTAACCAAGGGGATTATTTGAGAAATGCCAAAAAAACCCAGAAGATACAATTTATTTTCTCAAACTGATAAAGAGTATCTATGAAGAATTTACAGCGAACATTATACTTAATGATGAAAGACTAATTTTTTCCCCATAAAATTGAAAACAAAGCAAGGATGTCCACTCAACCACTTTTCTTCAACAATATTTTGTTCAACAAGAGATATTTATTTACAAATAACATAACCATGTATATAAAAATTGTAAGGCATCTTCAAAATACTGGCAATATTGAGTTTAGCAAAGTTATAAAGTACAGAATACCACAAAATTGATATGCAAAAACTATATACTAGAAACAAGCAGTCAGAAATTACAAAATAACAACATTATAATACACCCAGAAAATAAAATAGAGATTTTTTTTTTTTTTTTTTGAGACGGAGTCTCGCTCTGCCGCCCAGGCTGGAGTGCAGTGGCCGGATCTCAGCTCACTGCAAGCTCCGCCTCCCGGGTTTACGCCATTCTCCTGCCTCAGCCTCCCGAGTAGCTGGGACTACAGGCGCCCGCCATCTCGCCCGGCTAGTTTTTTGTATTTTTTAGTAGAGACGGGGTTTCACCGTGTTCGCCAGGATGGTCTTGATCTCCTGACCTCGTGATCCACCCGTCTCGGCCTCCGAGATTTTTTTTAAAAACATGGCATTTCCTATTTACTAAAAACCATAACTGTTTGCAGAAATTAAAGAATATCTTAAGAGATGGAGAGAGATGCAATTTTCATGAATTGACATCTCTATTGTTAAAACCACAGTTTTCCCTAATTTTTTCCATAGATTTAGTACAATGCCAATCAAAAACCTAGCAGGCTTTGTTGATTCTTTTGGTGTTTTTGTAGGAGAAACGGACAAACTGATTTAATTAGGTTGGTACAAAACTAATGGCAAAGCCAAAATTACTTTGGCACCAACCTAATAAAATTTATATGGAAGTATAAAGAACTTGAGCCCTCAAAATTGAAAAAAAGCAAAAACTACCAAAGTTGGAGTACTTCCGTAGTACATAGTGTACTATGTGATTCCAATACTTATTTTAAAATTACAGTAATCAAGACTGTATGCTATTGGCATAATGATGTTTAAAAACATCTTGCCCAGTATTTCTTCAATTATTGTTTCTGCCTCAGTTTTTTTCTCAATGTCTTTAGGGATTCCAAATATGGCCCTTGAGTTTCAATAGAAAGGTTGAAGTATTTACCAAGACCCTATAAATTGAAGCTGAATTTTGAACTCTTTCTTCACAACATTGGTCAGTTGCTGAAATAGCTAATTAGGTCTTTTAGCCTATTACTTTCAATTGAGTCTTTGGAGACATGTTGCCGTCATATGAATTAGGGAATTAGCCAAAGACTTGATGGGATTTTTGCATGCAAAATGTTGGCTCTCTTTCTTAGCTCTACACTTTCCTCAATTTTCTTGCTCCATTTCCAGCTAGCCTTGCAGTCAGCTTTGAACTCTGACCACTAAATTCTCAAGTAAGACTGCTGATTTCTGCTTGAGTCTATTGTGTATGGAAGGACAGACTGAGACTACCATCAGGTCAAAGCTGGTTTCACATGGATCTCACCCACTGTGTTTCCTTCTTTCATGGGCCTTTTCCAGCCATTTTCTGGCTGCTTTTGGTCTTATTTAGTGGCTTCAAGCCATTGTTGATTATATATTTTTAGTGTTCGTAACTGTTGTTAGTATTATCTGTTACTAGACACTTTGCTACTAC
Source organism: Theropithecus gelada (assembly GCF_003255815.1). Classification (NCBI taxonomy): domain Eukaryota; kingdom Metazoa; phylum Chordata; class Mammalia; order Primates; family Cercopithecidae; genus Theropithecus; species Theropithecus gelada. The sequence continues at coordinate 80,164,959 of NC_037671.1, read as the reverse complement.
CAGAGATACTATCTATATTAAATGTTTAAAAAGAAATTGATTCATGATAATAGTAGACACATATTAATAAGTTTAAATTTTTACTGCTTCACAGCTTGTGGATATGGTGGTGAAGGAGTATATATTTTATTAATTTTTAATTTTTGTAGGTACATAGTAGGTGTATATATTTATGGGGTACATAAAATATTTTGATACAGGTATACAATGCCTAATAATCACATGATGGAAAATGGGGTATCTATCCCATCAACCATTTATCCTTTGTATTACAAACAGGCCAATACACACTTTTAGTTATTTTTAATTGTACAATTAAATAATTATTGACTATAGTCACCTTGTTGTGCTATCAAACTCTAGGTCTTGTTTATTTTTTCTAAATTTTTTTGTAACCATTAACCTTCCTCACCTCTTACCACTCCCTACTACCCTTCTCACCCTCTAGAAACCATCCTTCCTCTATGTGTTCAATTGTTTTGATTTTTACATTCCACAAATAATGAACTTGATGTTTGTCTGTCTGTGCCTGGCTTATTTCACTTAACATCATGGCCACTAGTTCCATCCATGTTGCTGTAAATGACCATGATCTCATTCTTTTTATGGCTGAACAGTACTCTATTATGTGTATGTACTACATTTTGTTCATTTTGTTCACTACATATGTATTCATTCATCTGTTGATGGACACTTAGGTTGCTTCCAAATCTTGGTTATTGTGAACAGTGCTGCAACAAACATGAGAGTGCAGATGTCTCTTTGATATGCTGATATTCCTTCTTTGGGGTATATATTTGGCAGTCAGATTGCTGGATTATATGGTAACTCTATTTTCAGTTTTTAAGGAACTTCTAAACTGTTCTCCATAGTGGTTTTACTAATTTACATTTCCACCAACAATATACAAGGGTTCCCCTCTCTTGATATCCTTTCAGCATTTCTTATTGCCTGTCTTTTGGATAAAAGCCATTTTAACTGGGGTGAGATGATATCTCATTGTAGTTTTGATTTGCATTTCTTGATGATGACTGATGTTGAGCACCTTTTCTTATGCTTGTTTGTCATTTATATGTCTTCTTTTGGGAAATGTCTATTCAAATCTTTTGCCATTTTTAAATCAGAATATTAGACTTTCCTATAGAGTCATTTCATATTCTTATGTATTCTAGTATTAATCTTTTGTCAGATGGGTAGTTTGCAAATACTTTTTCTCATTCTGTTAGTTGTCTCTTCATTTTGTTGATTGTTTCCTTTGTTGTGCAGAAGCATTTTAAATTGATGTGATTCCATTTGTCCATTTTGCTTTAGCTGCCTGTGCTTTTGGGGTATTACTCAAAAAATTTTTGCCCAGAACAATATCTTGGAAAGTTTCTCTATTAAGGTGTTTATGATTAGCAAATTTGCTAATTTTCTAAAGGTGGGAAAGCTTAACAAGAATTAATATAAATGAAATCCCTGGACAAAAGTTTAGCTTAACCAAAAGGTAGTGGATTCATTCATTGAGACACCGACTATAAGCAGCTTTTATTCTTTTAACGGCCTGCCATAAGGATCTCATGTTCCCACAAATTAAAATGTTTTTGTCTGACATTTGATTCATATTTTGACAAGCCTGTTTCCAATGAAAACGTTTTTCAAGGCACATCATTTGCCATGTTCCTAAAATTACCTTGGCAAATTTTTATTTAAGATCGGTTTCCATGAAGAATATCATAATGCATATAAATGTGTTTAGGAGTAGAGCTATCATTGATTGGAAGTGAAGGAGTTCCTTTGGTAGTTGTTTATTGAGTTACCAACATTATTCTTGCAACCAAAAGCAAATATCTAACCAGAATCTCTCAATATTGCAAAGAGGACACTTATTTTATCATGTGTTGAAATGAGATTAGTGTTCGTGTGAGAGATTTGTTGTGAAACTTCCATATGTAGTGTCCAAATGTAGAATTTCCTGTGGAAGTTAGTGTTTACATGCAGTGGTCCAAGGGAGAGGTAGCACGGGTGGGTTAAATAATAGGTTAGAGATTTAAAAAATACTAGCCATTTTCTAAAAATGTTATTCTTCATATTTTACATGAGATTGATGAAACTCCAACTGTTCAAATAAAGAAATAGGTAAAGATAAGGTTGGCAGCTAATATTATATATATATATAAAAGTCACCCTTTTATACTGTTAATATGGATAAGAAGATTATAACCTCTAGTCATAAGACCAATATTTCTTGGGAGGATAGACAACTGAGATGTCCATGAACAAATATAGAGCATAATCCAGAAGAAAGATTATTATGATCAGATTTGAAGAATTTATGTTGTGATTCTAGGTCTGCAACTAACTGTTAAAAATCATTAACATGGTAAATTTTAACATCTTTTAGGATTTGAGCATTTTCATTTTCTTTGGTTTTGTATTTTTAAATAAAAGGAGGAAATTAGATTGGAAAGTGTCTGAAACCCACATCATCTCTATAATTTTTTAAGTAAACAAAGATTAGGCAGATAAAATAATAAAAGTACTAGGGACTTTATTATATTATATATATTTTTTTATTTTTGAGTATTGACAGCCTAAGCAAAGATGAAGCAAAAATAGAATGATTAAAAGGTCAACTGAGGCTTTATTTAATAGGGCAAAGTAGTGAAAAGGTCTCTCATGGGTGTGATGAAATGTTATTGGCAAATAAAAAAGGCAAGAATTTTTGATGCAAACTGGCCTTTTAAAGCACCTGTGATAGAAACTTACGTTATAAATGATTGGCTCAAGGATTAACGATGTCAAATTGTGTCTGTCCAACATGTTCTCTGTTTTTCTATCAATTAATTAAGTCAACAAATTGCTGAGTGCTTATATATATATACGAAACACGTTTTTAGAGGTTTTTTTGTTTTTGTTTTTGTTTTTGTTTTTGTTTTTGAGACGGAGTCTCACTCTGTCGCCCAGGCTGGAGTGCAGTGGCCGGATCTCAGCTCACTGCAAGCTCCGCCTCCCGGGTTTACGCCATTCTCCTGCCTCAGCCTCCCGAGTAGGTGGGACTACAGGCGCCCGCCACCTCGCCCGGCTAGTTTTTTGTATTTTTTAGTAGAGACAGGGTTTCACCGTGTTAGCCAGGATGGTCTCGATCTCCTGACCTCGTGATCCACCCGTCTCGGCCTCCCAAAGTGCTGGGATTACAGGCTTGAGCCACCGCGCCTGGCCTAGAGGTTTTTTTAAAAAAAAAAAAATTATTAAGCTTAATTCGTGTTCTCAAACATCTCAAAAAAGATACAAATTCAAGTGAAATTATTATTTTATAAATATATCAGCTGTTCTAACCATTATTAACAATAGTAATTAATCTATTGGGAGAAACAATTCCTTTTTACATTTTAACATCTCTGAAATTAAAATAGGCCATACAACAGATGGTATCTTAGTGTTATGTCATAGTTTATTTGGTAATTTTTCATTTTTCCTCCTATGTGTTACATAAAATAATGATGCATCTTAAAATCAATGGTGTATGCATCTTCTTTAAAATATATTTTTAAAATACTAAAAACAGATAATCTATAAAATGCATGGTGAATTCTCATTTAGAATTGATTATGAGATCCTTGGTAGGTAGACTCACATCTGTGATTACCTTGACCTTATGCTTTCTACCATTGCTACCCAATAACAAACCTCAGCAATTCCAGGAAGGAACAAGTACCTCCGTGATTCTGTTTGAAACACTTGATTCTTCTCAGAGTTTAGTGCTCAGTGTTCTATATTGGATAGATTAATATAGAACATGCTCAGTGTTCTATATTGGATAGATTAATATAGAACATGCTCAGTGTTCTATATTGGAATAATTATAATGATCATTAATAATGATATAATGATTATAATGATTTATAATTTTTGAGGATCTAGTAAATGACAATATGCTAGTCAAAACTGCCAAGATTTCTTTGGTTTATTTCTCCCAAAAAATCTTGCACAGTAAAAATTATCATTACCTATACTTTACAAATGAGTGAATGGAGGCACAAAATGTTTAAGTTACTTAACTAAAGTCCCAGAGCAAATGGTTAATAGAGCAGGTTTCAAAGCCAGGCCTCTTCCCTTAATACTGCGTGACACTTACTCCCAGAAAAATATAGGGACAAACAAATTACCAGCAATAAAATAATAAAACTGATATAAATTAATTGACTGTTAAATTATTTTCTCATGAGGGAATTTTCAACATAGATTAGTCAATAATCTCTCTGATTTGAAAAAATGAATTGTGGCCAGATGCAATTGGCATAGTAGGGTTAATGATCTCTAGAAATCTGAGTAGAAAACGAATGGAAACAAAATCTACAATCAAGGAAGAATGCAAGTCTCTCAGAGCTGCCAGGAAAGATGGCCCAACTCTGAGTGTTCTAATGGAGAAAGTCAACAAAAGGCAAGAAGCCACCAACTAAGCTCATTACCTCGTGTATGTCCTTAAAAGCCCTTTGTTTCCTGAGCTTTTGATGACTCGAGAGAAGGAATTTTCACTTAGATGGCATGAAATCGAAGGGATGGAACTTAAAATAGACCACTTGTTCTTTCTGGCAGAGTGACAAATACAAATTCTGTAACTTGCTTGTCTTTGTTTAAGATACACATTTAAAAAGAATGCTTAATACACTGACAGATGCAGAGTGTGAATCCTATTGTGCTATTGATCAAGCATGTATGTCATTTTTGTTTCTTTTAAAAGTATGAAGTATGATATTGTTACTTGAGTTTGAAAGGAAAATCATAAAGCTCTTGATATTTAAAACTGCTAAAAATCATCAGTCTTCTGTCAGATGACAGGTCACAGTTGTGATGCAAACCTTAAAATTCCATGCAATGCAGACTTCACAAATGGAAGGCTCATTGTAATCAGTGATAAACTTTAATTCATGCAAAAATATAGGCTAATGTCAAGTAGTCCTCCCCAAACTTTCTCAAACATATTATTAAATATAATGAACCTAGACATACAAATCTTTCAGTTTGGGGGAAAAAAAGAATATTTTATGTTATTTGTTAGAATATTTAGCCACTTTCAAGTTTAAGAAAAAGGAAATTTGGTTTAAGTAATAAAAAGTTAAGTTTACTCCTTGCCCGTGCAGCAATTACTTTTTCAGAAGGATTTCCAATTTAAACTATTAACATATTTGATTTTCAACTTCGGGAGCCATAAATAATTTCTAAATATTTAAGAAAAGTATAGACTTCAGTTATACTGAATATATATCATCCTTGGATTGCATTTAAATGTCTGAATTTATTCAGAAATGCATCATTAATAGGTACAATACCTAACAGTATATTTAGTTATTTCACTGGTTATTTCCTATACCTACACATATGCATAGTATCATCTTCATAGTAGCCCATTATAACGTTCTGCAGAATGTCAAAATAAATAAGATTCCTGCTGACTATATTTTGAGAGAGCAGAACATTTTACACGGCCTTGTGTACAGGCAGTGAATGTATTTTTCTGTTCTTCCTATGTGAAAGTGAATGCTTCTGATTTTCATTATTGATATATTTTGAGAATTCATTTCCCAGATCAATAGCTACATAAAATGTCAGAAGCTGTGTGAATCACTTGAGTAAATATCTAATACCTAGTATGACAAATGCAACTAGTGATAGCACAATATTGTTTTATGGTAGTCAATCAACATTCACATGACCAATCTGGTTTCTGGAGAGGATATGTTGATGACTTTAACAGAGAAACTGAGGAGATCATCCCCTCTTCATTCTTTAAGATTTTGATAGTCACAATAATTTATGTAATTCCCTCTGCAATTTTATTTTATCCTGATTCAGGGTTGGGAGAGGGCTCTTATAATAAAGGAAAATAAGAAACATAACTTTTCTATACATAACTGGGGACAAAGGAAATATATATAGGATACATCTACTGACCCACTGGACCACTATGAGATAGGATCTGGTAGTTACAAAAGTTCCTTAATATGTAATCTATTTGTTGTCAAAACAAGGACTATTCCCACATTTGGCTATACTGAGTTATGACTGTTTTCTGACCCAGAGGCATTGATGGGTGGCAGAGATGGGTCTTGAAGAGGGCAGGCATTATTCTTTTTTTTTTTTTTTTAACAGTATGAAATAACTTTATATTAATAAGTAATAAATAATAACATGATATGTCAGAAGTGAGACCAAGCATATTAACCATCTTAGTAAATCTAAATGGATTTAGCTTGCTTATTAAGAGAAGATTGTCTGGAGTATACAAATCAAAACCCAATTCTTTGCTGTGTATATGAGGCACAACTAAAATTAAAGTGATTCAGAATGGCTAAAAAGCAAAGGATACAAAAGCATACCAAGAAAATGCAATAAAAAGAAAGTGAGGATAAGGTTTCTGATATCAAGCAAGGTAGACTTTAGTCCGATAAGCATTAAATAATACAACGGTAGAACTGCCAGATTTAGCAAATAAAAGTATTGAAATCTCAGTTACATTTGAATTTCAGGCAACCAGTGAATATTTTAACGTATTATTACTCAAGCATCATTTGCATCAATATACAAAAATTAGTGATTTTAGATAAAATTGAAATTTAACTAGGATTCGTTTTTTTAATGTGACAACCCTATTCCTTTCCCACTAAATAATGATTATCCTGAGCAAGTAAAATCCATGGAATGTAATTGTAAAGCAACTTTATTTTTGTCTCTCATTGTCCCTGTAAATCTACTGTTTTCTACCAGGTGTTACTCCTTGTCAATAGCATTTCTAACTTCTCCAGGGTTGCAGTATGGGGAAGAAGGATTTGTAAGGAGAGAAGAAAGTTCTGACTTGATTCATAGTGTTGTGGTTATTCAGAATACCAATCTTCTTGCAATATGTTCAAAACTCACCATTTCCTTTGACATTTATTTCATGGTTTCTTAGGCATTATTCTTTAGGTGAGATATTTGCAGAGTATTCAGACAAGTGAAAGCTACTTTTCTCTTGAAAAGAGTAAAAGCTGTTTCTCTTGATCAAAAAGAACCTGGGAATCTATGGGTTGAAGATTCTCAGAATTCTCCCATGAAATAGCTTCTTCTCAGGTCTCCAAATCCCACACTTTTCTTATCAGTGTCACAGGATGCAAGATTGATATACAAATATCAATTACTTTTCTTCACATAACAATAAAAAATTGAAACTTAAAAATCAGTACCATTTAGAGAGCAGCAAAGAAGACAAATTACTTAGATATAGGTGTACACAATATGTGTGAAGTCTATGTGTTGAAAACTACAAAACTCTGATGAAAGATCAAAGAAGAACTTAAGTAAAAATAAAGATATATTATGTTCAAGATGGAAAGACTCAGTATTGTTAAGAGAGCAATTATTGCCAAACTGAACCAAAACTATAAGGTGATTTTATTCAAAATCTAGAATTTTTTAAGAAACTGTCAAATGCTTCTTCTGATATCCATGTAGACTAGAATCACCAACACAATTCTGGAAAAAAATTTTGTTTTAGTCCATTTTTATACTGCTATGAAGAAATACCCAAAACTGGGTAATTTATAAAGAATAAAAGGTTTAATGGACTCAGTTTAATATGGTTGGGCAAGCCTCACAATCATGGCAGAGGTTAAGGGGAATTAAAGGAATGTCTTACACAGCAGAAGGCAAGACAGCGTGTGAAGGGAAACTGCCCTTTTAATACCATAGGATCTCATGAGACTTATTCACTACCATGAGAACAGAATGGGAAAGACTCGCCCCATGATTCAATTACCTTTCACGAAGTCTGTCCCACAACATGTGGAAATTATGGGAGCTACAATTCAAGATAAAATTTGGGTTGGGACCCAACCAAACCATATAATTCCACCACTGGCCCCTCCCAAAGCTCATATACTCACATTTCAAAACCAATCATGCCTTCCCAAAGGTCCCTCAAAGTCTTAACTCATGTCAGCATTAACTCAAAAGTCCACAGTCCAGAGTCTTACCTGAGACAAGGCAAGTCCCGTCTGCCTATGAGTGCATAAATTCAAAAGAAAATTAGTTACCTCCTAGATAAAATGAGAACATAGGCATTGGGTAAATACACCTATTCCAAATGGGAGATATTGGCCAAAATGTAGTAGCTACAGCCCCCATGCAAGTCTCAAATCCAGCAAGGTAGTCAAATCTTAAAACTCCAAAGTGATCTCCTCTGACTCCATGTCTCACATCCAGGTCACACTGATGCAAGAAGTGGGTTCCCATGGCCTTGGGCAGCTCCACCCCTGTGGCTTTGCAGGGTACAGCCCTTCTGGCTGCCTTCACAGTCTGGATTTGAATGTCTGCAGCTTTTCCAGGTACATGGTGCAGCCTGTTAGTGGATCTACGATTCTGACATCCGCAGGATGGTGGCCCTCTTTTCACAGCTCCACTAGACAGTGCCTGAGCGGGGACTATGTGCAGGTTCTGATACCACATTTCCCTTCCACAGTGACTTAGTACAGTTTCTCCATGAGGGCTCCACCCCTACAGCAAAATTCTGCCTGGACATCCAGGCATTTCCATACATCCTCTGAAATCTAGGCAGAGGTTCCCAAACCTCAATTATTGACTTCTGTACACCTGCAGGCCCAACACCAAGTGAAAGCTGCCAAGGCTTGGGGCTTGCACCCTCTAATGCCATGGTCCAACCTGTACCTTGGCCCCTTTTAGGCATGGCTAGAGTGACTGGGATGCAAGACACACCAACTTCCAAAGCTGCACACAGTAGAGGGGCCCTGGATCTGGCCCAGGAAACCATTTTTCCCTCCTAGACCTCTGGGACTCTGATAGAAGGGGCTGCTGCAAAGTTCTCTGACATGCCTTGGAGATATTTTCCCCAGAAAATGAGTTTTTCTTTTTTACTCCATCGTCAATATGCAAATTTTTCAAACTTTTATGTTTTGCTTCTTCTTGAACACTTTGCCATGTAGAAATTTCTTCTACGAGATACTCTAAATGATCTCTTTCAAGTTCAAAATTCTATAGATCTCTAGAGCAGGGGAAAATCTCCCTGACATGTCCTGGAGACATTTTCCCCATTGTCTTGGTGATCAACATTCAGCTTCTTGTTACTTGTATTAATTCATTTTCACACTGCTAATAAAGACATACCAGAGACTGGGCAATTTACAAAAGAAAGAGGTGTATTGGACTTGCAGTTACACATGGCTGGGGAGGCCTCACAATCATGGTGGAATGTGTAATGCATGTCTCATATAGTGGCAGACAAGAGAAGAGAGCTTGTGCAGGGAAACTCCCGTTTTTCAAACCACCAGATCTCATCAGATTTATTCACTATCATGAGAACAGCACAGAAAAGACCTGCCCCATGATTCAATTACCTCCTAACAGGTCCTTCTCACAACAGCTGGGTATTCAAGATGAGATTTGGGTAGGGACACAGCCAAACCATATCATTACTTATACAAATTTCTACAGCTGGCTTGAATTTCTCCCCCGAAAATAGAGTTTTCTTTTCTATCACATTATCAGGCTGCAAATTTTCCAAACTTGTATGCTCTGCTTCCTCTTGAATGCTTTGTCACTTAGAAATTTCTACCACTAGATAACCTAAATTATCTGTCTCAAGTTCAAAGTTCCACAGATCTCTAGGGCAAGGGCAAAATGCTGCCACTCTCTTTGCATAGTATGAGTGACCTTTACTCTAGTTTTCAGCAAGTTCCCATCTCCATCTGAGACCACCTCAGCCTGGACTTTATTGTCCATATCACTATCACCATTTTGGTCAACGTCATTCAACAAGGCTCTAAGAAGTTCCAAACTTTCCCACACCTTCCTGTCTCATGAGCCCTCCAAGTCTCTAGGAAATTCAAAATTTTCCCACATTTTTCTCTCTTCCTCTGAGCTCTGCAAACTGTTTCAGGCTCTGCCTGTTACTCAGTTCCAAAGTCACTTCTACATTTTCATATATCTTTTCAGCAGCATCCCACTCTTTCTGGTACTAATTTAATGTATTACTCTATTTTCATACTGCTATGAAGAAATACCCGAGACTGGGTAATTTATAAAGAAAAAAAGTTTAATGGACTCACAGTTCCACATGACTGGGAAGGCCTCCCAATCATGGCAGAAGGTGAAGGAGGATCAAAGGCATGTATTACATGGTGCAGGCAAGAGAGAGGGTTCAGAGGGAACTGCCCTTTATAAAAATGTCAGATCTCATGTGTCTTTTTCACTATCACAAGACCAGCATCAAAAAACACAGCCCCTCGATTCAATTACCTCCCACTGGGTGCCTCCCATGACACGTCAGAACTATGGAGCTGCAATTCAAGATGAAATTTGGGTAGGGACACAACCAAGCCATATCAAACTTAAAGAGCTAGCACTACCTGATTTCAAGACTTACTGTAAAGCCACAGGAATCAAGATAGTATAGTACTGGTGGGGGGGGGCGGAGCAAGATGGCCGAATAGGAACAGCTCCAGTCTCCAACTCCCCGCGCGAGCGACACAGAAGACAGGTGATTTCTACATTTTCAACTGAGGTACTGGGTTTATCTCACTAGGGAATGCCTGACAATCCGTGCTGGTCAGCTGCTGCAGCCCGACCAGCGAGAGCTGAAGCAGGGCGAGGCATCGCCTCACCTGGGAAGCGCAAGGGGGAAGGGAATCCCTCTTCCTAGCCAAGGGAACTGAGACACACAACACCTGGAAAATCAGGTAACTCCCACCCCGTACTGTGCTCTACCAAGGATCTTAGCAAACGGGCACACCAGGAGACTATATCCCACACCTGGCCGGGAGGGTCCCATGCCCACGGAGCCTCCCTCATTGTTAGCACAGCAGTCTGCGATCTGGCGGCAAGGCAGCAGCGAGGCTGGGGGAGGGGCGCCCGCCATTGCTGAGGCTTAAGTAGATAAACAAAGCAGCTGGGAAGCTCCAACTGGGTGGAGCTCACAGCAGCTCAAGGAGTCCTGCCTGACTCTGTAGACTCCAACTCTTGGGACAGGGCACAGCTAAACAACAACAACAACAACAACAACAACAAAAAGCAGCTGAAACCTCTGCAGACACAAACGACTCTGTGTGACAGCTTTGAAGTGAGCAGTGGATCTCCCAACATGGAGGTTGAAATCTGAGAACAGACAGACTGCCTGCTCAAGTGGGTCCCTGACCCCTGAGTAGCCTAACTGAGAGACATCCCCCACTAGGGGCAGACCGACACCCCACACCTCACACTGTGGAGTACACCCCTGAGAGGAAGCTTCCAAAGTAAGAATCAGACAGGTACACTCGCTGTTAAGCAATATTCTATCTTCTGCAGGCTCTGCTGCTGATACCCAGGCAAACAGGGTCTGGAGTGGACCTCAAGCAATCTCCAACAGACCTACAGCTGAGGGTCCTGACTGTTAGAAGGAAAACCAACAAACAGGAAGGACACCCACACCAAAACGTCATCAGTAGGTCACCATCATCAAAGACCAGAGGCAGATAAAACCACAAAGATGGGGAAAAAGCAGGGCAGAAAAGCTGGAAATTCAAAAAATAAGAGCGCATCTCCCCCAGCAAAGGAGCGCAGTTCATCGGCAGCAACAGATCAAAGCTGGACAGAGAATGACTTTGACGAGATGAGAGAAGAAGGATCCAGTCCATCAAACTTCTCAGAGCTAAAGGAGGAATTACGTACCCAGCGCAAAGAAACTAAAAATCTTGAAAAAAAGTGGAAGAATTGATAACTAGAATAATTAATGCAGAGAAGGCCATAAATGAATGGACAGAGATGAAAACCATGACACGAGAAATACGTGACAAATGCACAAGCTTCAGTAACCGACTCGATCAACTGGAAGAAAGAGTATCAGCGATTGAGGAAAAAATGAATGAAATGAAGGAAGAAGAGAAACCTAAAGAAAAAAGAAGAAAAAGAAATGAACAAAGCCTGCAAGAAGTATGGGATTATGTAAAAAGACCAAATCTACGTCTGATTGGGGTGCCTGAAAGTGAGGGGGAAAATGGAACCCAGTTGGAAAACACTCTTCAGGATATCATCCAGGAGAACTTCCCCAACCTAGTAGGGCAGGCCAACATTCAAATTCAGGAAATACAGAGAACGCCGCAAAGATACTCCTCGAGAAGAGCAACTCCAAGACACATAATTGCCAGATTCAACAAAGTTGAAATGAAGGAAAAAATCTTAAGGGCAGCCAGAGAGAAAGGTCGGGTTACCCACAAAGGGAAGCCCATCAGACTAACAGCAGATCTCTCGGGAGAAACTCTACAAGCCAGAAGAGAGTGGGGGCCAATATTCAACATTCTTAAAGAAAAGAATTTTAGGCCGGGCGCGGTGGCTCAAGCCTGTAATCCCAGCACTTTGGGAGGCCGAGACGGGCGGATCATGAGGTCAGGAGATCGAGACCATCCTGGCTAACCTGGTGAAACCCCGTCTCTACTAAAAAATACAAAAAATTAGCCGGGCGAGGTGGCGGCACCTGTAGTCCTGGCTACTCAGGAGGCTGAGGCAGGAGAATGGCGTGAACCCGGGAGGCAGAGCTTGCAGTGAGCTGAGATCCGGCCACTGCACTCCAGCCTGGGTGACAGAGCAAGACTCCGTCTCAAAAAAAAAAAAAAAAAAAAAAAAAAAAAAAAAAAAAAAAAAAAGAAAAGAAAAGAATTTTAAACCCAGAATTTCATATCCAGCCAAACTAAGTTTCATAAGTGAAGGAGAAATAAAATCCTTTACAGATAAGCAAATGCTTAGAGATTTTATCACCACCAAGCCTACCTTACAAGAGACCCTGAAGGAAGCACTAAACATGGAAAGGGACAACCGGTACCAGTCAGTGCAAAAACATGCCAAAATGTAAAGACCATTGAGGCTAGGAAGAAACTGCATCAACTAACAAGCAAAATAACCAGTTAATATCATAATGGCAGGATCAAGTTCACACATAACAATATTAACCTTAAATGTAAATGGACTAAATGCTCCAATTAAAAGACACAGACTGGCAAACTGGATAAAGAGTCAAGACCCATCAGTCTGCTGTATTCAGGAGACCCATCTCACATGCAGAGACATACATAGGCTCAAAATAAAGGGATGGAGGAAGATCTACCAAGCAAATGGAGAACAAAAAAAAGCAGGGGTTGCAATACTAGTCTCTGATAAAACAGACTTTAAACCATCAAAGATCAAAAGAGACAAAGAAGGCCATTACATAATGGTAAAAGGATCAATTCAACAGGAAGAGCTAACTATCCTAAATATATATGCTCCCAATACAGGAGCACCCAGATTCATAAAGCAAGTCCTTAGAGACTTACAAAGAGACTTAGACTCCCATACAATAATAATGGGAGACTTCAACACTCCACTGTCAACATTAGACAGATCAACGAGACAGAAAGTTAACAAGGATATCCAGGAATTGAACTCATCTCTGCAGCAAGCAGACCTAATAGACATCTATAGAACTCTCCACCCCAAATCAACAGAATATACATTCTTCTCAGCACCACATTGCACTTATTCCAAATTGACCACATAATTGGAAGTAAAGCACTCCTCAGCAAATGTAAAACAACAGAAATTATAACAAACTGTCTCTCAGACCACAGTGCAATCAAACTAGAACTCAGGACTAAGAAACTCAATCAAAACCGCTCAACTACATGGAAACTGAACAACCTGCTCCTGAATGTCTACTGGGTACATAACGAAATGAAGTCAGAAATAAAGATGTTCTTTGAAACCAATGAGAACAAAGATACAACATACCAGAATCTCTGGGACACATTTAAAGCAGTGTGTAGAGGGAAATTTATAGCACTAAATGCCCACAAGAGAAAGCTGGAAAGATCTAAAATTGACACTCTAACATCACAATTAAAAGAACTAGAAAAGCAAGAGCAAACACATTCAAAAGCTAGCAGAAGGCAAGAAATAACTAAGATCAGAGAAGAACTGAAGGAGATAGAGACACAAAAAACCCGCCAAGAAATCAATGAATCCAGGAGTTGGTTTTTTGAAAAGATCAACAAAATTGACAGACCACTAGCAAGACTAATAAAGAAGAAAAGAGAGAAGAATCAAATCGACGCAATTAAAAATGATGAAGGGGATATCACCACCGACCCCACAGAAATACAAACTACCATCAGAGAATACTATAAACACCTCTACGCAAATAAACTAGAAAATCTAGAAGAAATGGATAATTTCCTCGACCCTTACACTCTCCCAAGACTAAACCAGGAAGAAGCTGAATCCCTGAATAGACCAATAGCAGGCTCTGAAATTGAGGCAATAATTAATAGCCTACCAACCAACAAAAGTCCAGGAACAGAGGGATTCTCAGCTGAAATCTACCAGAGGTACAAGGAGGAGCTGGTACCATTCCTTCTGAAACTATTCCAATCAATAGAAAAAGAGGGAATCCTCCCTAACTCATTTTATGAGGCCAACATCATCTTGATACCAAAGCCTGGCAGAGACACAACAAAAAAAGAGAATTTTAGACCAATATCCCTGATGAACATAGATGCAAAAATCTTCAATAAAGTACTGGCAAACCGGATCCAGCAGCACATCAAAAAGCTTATCCACCATGATCAAGTGGGCTTCATCCCGGGGATGCAAGGCTGGTTCAACATACACAAGTCAATAAACATAATCCAGCATATAAACAGAACCAAAGACAAAAACCATATGATTATCTCAATAGATGCAGAAAAGGCCTTTGACAAAATTCAACAGCACTTCATGCTAAAAACGCTCATAAATTCGGTATTGATGGAACGTATCTCAAAATAATAAGAGCTATTTATGACAAACCCACAGCCAATATCATCCTGAATGGGCAAAAACTGGAAAAATTCCCTTTGAAAACTGGCACAAGACAGGGATGCCCTCTCTCACCACTCCTATTCAACATAGTGTTGGAAGTTCTGGCTAGGGCAATCAGGCAAGAGAAAGAAATCAAGGGTATTCAGTTAGGAAAAGAAGAAGTCAAATTGTCCCTGTTTGCAGATGACATGATTGTATATTTAGAAAACTCCATTGTCTCAGCCCAAAATCTCCTTAAGCTGATAAGCAACTTCAGCAAAGTCTCAGGATACAAAATTAATGTGCAAAAATCACAAGCATTCTTATACACCAGTAACAGACAAACAGAGAGCCAAATCAGGAATGAACTTCCATTCACAATTGCTTCAAAAAGAATGAAATACCTAGAAATCCGACTTACAAAGGAGGTAAAGGACCTCTTCAAGGAGAACTACAAACCACTGCTCAGTGAAATAAAAGAGGACACAAACAAATGGAAGAACATACCATGTTCATGGATAGGAAGAATCAATATTGTGAAAATGGCCATACTGCCCAAGGTAATTTATAGATTGAATGCCATCCCCATCAAGGTACCAATGAGTTTCTTCACAGAATTGGAAAAAACTGCTTTAAAGTTCATATGGAACCAAAAAAGAGCCTGCATTGCCAAGACAATCCTAAGTCCAAAGAACAAAGCTGGAGGCATCACACTACCTGACTTCAAGCTATACTACAAGGCTACAGTAACCAAAACAGCATGGTACTGGTACCAAAACAGAGATATAGACCAATGGAACAGAACAGAACCCTTAGAAATAATACCACACATCTACAGGCATCTGATCTTTGACAAACCTCAGAAAAACAAGAAATGGGGAAAGGATTCCCTATTTAAAAAATGGTGCTGGGAAAATTGGCTAGCCATAAGTAGAAAGCTGAAACTGGATTCTTTCCTTACTCCTTATACGAAAATTAATTCAAGATGGGTTAGAGACTTAAATGTTAGACCTAATACTATAAAAACCCTAGAATAAAACCTGGAGAATACCATTCAGGACATAGGCATGGGCAAAGACTTCATGTCTAAAACACCAAAAGCAATGGCAACAAAAGCCAAAATTGACAAATGGGATCTAATTAAACTAAAGAGCTTCTGCACAGCAAAAGAAACTACCATCAGAGTGAACAGGCAACCTACAGAATGGGAGAAAAATTTTGCAATCTACTCATCTGACAAAGGGCTACTATCCAGAACCTACAAAGAACTCAAACAAATTTACAAGAAAAAAACAAACAACCCCATCAAAAAGTGGGCAAAGGATATGAACAGACAGTTCTCAAAAGAAGACATTCATACAGCCAACAGACACATGAAAAAATGCTCATCATCACTGGCCATCAGAGAAATGCAAATCAAAACCACAATGAGATACCATTAGAATGGCACCAGTTAGAATGGCAATCATTAAAAAGTCAGGAAACAACAGGTGCTGGAGAGGATGTGGAGAAATAGGAACACTTTTACACTGTTGGTGGGATTGTAAACTAGTTCAACCATTATGGAAAACAATATGGCGATTCCTCAAGGATCTAGAGCTAGAACTACCATATGACCCAGCCATCCCATTACTGGGTATATACCCAAAGGATTATAAATCATGCTGCTATAAAGACACATGCACATGTATGTTTATTGCGGCACTATTCACAATAGCAAAGACTTGGGATCAACCCAAATGTCCATCAGTGACAGACTGGATTAAGAAAATGTGGCACATATACACCATGGAATACTATGCAGCCATAAAAAAGGATGAGTTTGTGTCGTTTGTAGGGACATGGATGCAGCTGGAAACCATCATTCTCAGCAAACTATCTCAAGAACAGAAAACCAAACACCACATGTTCTCACTCATAGGTGGGAACTGAACAATGAGATCAGTTGGACTCGGGAAGGGGAACATCACACATCGGGGCCTATCATGGGGAGGGGGGAGGAGGGAGGGATTGCATTGGGAGTTATACCTGATGTAAATGACGAGTTGATGGGTGAAGCACGCCAACATGGCGCAGGTATACATATGTAACAAACCTGCACGTTATCCACATGTACCCTAGAACTTAAAGTAATTAAAAAAAAAAAAAGAAAAAAAAAAAAGATAGTATAGTGCTGGTGAAAACAGAAGCAAAAAAAAAAAAAAAAAAAAAAACACAGGAACNTTCAATTAAATTCACTTTGTTCTATTCATTTTCTCTTTAAACCTGTAGAGTGAAAAGTGGAGCATACAAAAAAGACCAGAGGGCTTCAGGGGAAAAAAACAAAAACACCCACAAAAAAAAAAAAAAAAAAAAAAAAAAAAAATACAGAAATAGAACAACTTATTTATGGACTTTTCATTTTTGACAATGTTTCTGAAGATAAATGCATGGGACGAGGTTAATCTTTTCAACAAATTTTGTTGAAGCAATTGATCGTCTATTTACACAAAACAAACCTCAACTATAATATGTACCACATAAAAATATTAACTCAAAATTGATTATAGACCTAAATATAAGACATGAAACTGTAAAACTTTTAGGAAAAACAAAACATTGTGTCACTGGGGCGGGCAAAGATTTCTTAGACAACACCAAAAGCATGATTAATACAATTTTTAAAATGATATATTGGAATTCGTCAAAATTAATAATTTTATTCAAAAGACAGTTTAAAGAATGAAAAGGCAAATTAAATTACAGAGGGCAAAAATGTTTGCACAACACTTTTTTGATAAGTTTTTATATTCTACATCATATATGACATTCTGAAAAGGCAAAATATGTAGGTACAGACAACAGATTAGTGCTTGTCCTGGGCTCTAAGTCAGTGGAGGGGTTGTTTACAATGGACAATGGGAGGGTTTGGGAGGCAGTTGATGATTTTCTATATCTTTATTAATGGGGGTTACATTACTTTATGCATTTTTCAAAACTAGAGGAATCATAAACTCTAATGGGTACATTTTATATTTAAGTTTCACCTTATTAAAATAAATAAGAGCGATGACAAGCTACTGGGAAATAAATGTAGCCTACCCAATATTTAATGTATCTGTCCTCTGCTTTGCTCTGCTCCTCTGGTGGGCTTCCTAATTGGCAGGTGCAAGCTGAGTTTTGGGCAGTATGCTTGCATTTTGACCTGGACAAGGCACTTAGATATAGCTTAGTTATTGACTTCTGTGTCACAAAGAGGGCTGTGAGCCACCCTGAAGCTTTTCTTTGGGTTTCCACTGGAGAAGCTGTGCAACATTCTGGCCATGATATGTAAAACAATCATTTTGCTCATCATGGTAACTATAGTTT
Organism: Theropithecus gelada; assembly: GCF_003255815.1. Classification (NCBI taxonomy): domain Eukaryota; kingdom Metazoa; phylum Chordata; class Mammalia; order Primates; family Cercopithecidae; genus Theropithecus; species Theropithecus gelada. The sequence continues at coordinate 80,146,797 of NC_037671.1, read as the reverse complement.
TCATAGAAAGATTATATTTGGGCAACATTATTTTTTAAAATGTCTTTTACTCAGTTAACTGCCAACTAAGTATAGAGAGGAAGTTAAAAAAAAGTTTTCTATAGAATTATATGCTAATTTAAAAAAATGTAAAATCTTTTAAATTTTTAACCATGTTAAAGGGAGTGTCGTGGCCCACAGCGTTATTCTTAGAAGTTGCCAGCCTTACAAAGATCCATCAGAGTAAGCAAGTCTAGGGGCAAGCAGTTAAAAATGATACACTTCTAACTATGCACTTCAAGGTGAAATAGATTTTATAGAAAAAGCCATATATGACAAAAATTTAAACTTTCAGAACTAGATGAATTGATGGATAGCATTACAAAATGACAGCTAATAGAACATGATTCAGGCCGGGTGCGGTGGCTCAAGCCTGTAATCCCAGCACTTTGGGAGGCCGAGACGGGCGGATCATGAGGTCAGGAGATCGAGACCATACTGGCTAACACGGTGAAACCCCGTCTCTACTAAAAAATACAAAAAAAAAAAACTAGCCGGGCGAGGTGGCGGGTGCCTGTAGTCCCAGCTACTTGGGAGGCTGAGGCAGGAGAATGGCGTGAACCCGGGAGGCAGAGCTTGCAGTGAGTTGAGTTCCGGCCACTGCACTCCAGCCTGGGCGACACAGCGAGACTCCGTCTCAAAAAAAAAAAAAAAAAAAAAAAAAAAAAAAAAAAAAAAAAGAACATAATTCAAAATCAAATGAGTTTTGAAAATAGAGCATCATGGTCGGGTGTGGTGGCTCATGCCTGTAATCCCAGCACTTTGGAAGGCCAAGGCAGGCAGATCACGAGGTCAAGAGATTGAGACCAACATGCTGAAACCCCGTCTCCACTAAAAATACAAAAACTTAGCCTGGCGTGGTGGCAGGCGCCTGTAGTCCCAGCTACTAGGGAGGCTGAGGCAGGAGAATGGTGTGAACCCGGGAGGCGGAGCTTGCAGTGAGCCAAGATCGCGCCACTGCACTCCAGCCTGGGTGAGAGAGCCAGACTCCATCAAAGAAAGGAAGAAGGAAAAGAAAGAGAAAATAGAGCATTTGGCAGAGAGCATCATCCATATGACCCTTCGCCTGGGTCATTTTCTCATTGTGGCTTCTAGGGTTTTTTTCTCTATCCTTTCCTTCAATTTGAGTTTGTTTGTTGCATTGAAACTAATGGTACTTTTCATGAGACAAGAATCTTTCATTTTGCAGTATCAGAAAGTACATATGAATGACCCCAAGAATACTGTCTCTGAAGAAATTTTTTTGAAACTCACAAAATTAAGTAGTAGTGACACATTATTAGTCAAGGGTCTTTCCTCTTACCTCATAATCCTATCACATGAACATGATAGTAAATTACTTATATAGTTTAGCTCTGTGTCCCCACCCAAATCTCACCTTGAATTGTAATTCCGATAATCCCCATGTGTCAAGGTCAGGACTAGATGGAGGTAAGTGGATGATGGGGGAAGTTTGCCCCATGCTATTCTCATGAGAGTGAGTGAGTTTCATGAGATCTGATGGTTTTATAAGCATCTGGCATTTCCCCTGCTGGCACTCAATTCATTTTGCCATCGTGTGAAGAAGGTGTCTTTCTTCCCCATCACTTTCTACAATGCCTGAGACCTTCCCAGCCATGTGAAATTGGGAATCAGTTAAACCTCTATATAAATTACCAAGTCTCATGTATTTTCTCATAGCAGTGTGCGAATGAGTTAATATAGTTTACTTCAGGAATGATTCAGCCTTCAAACAAATGTACTGCTGAACATCCAGACAGTCAAAACAGACAGACAAGCAAGCAATAAAAACATCATGAAAGATTTTTTCTGTCTTCAAAATTAGTTTGGAATTACCTCTAATTTTTAGTTCAGGAAATTTTTATCACTTAAGTGATTATACTTTCATTCAGTGGAAAATTTTCAGATTTGTAGCTCTCAGGAAAAGTTGATGTATATTTTTTAAATTATTTGTCAATTTTAATAATATTAAAATAATTTTAATATATATTTTAGAGAGTTTTAGTAATATTTCCCCTTAATACAAAAAATGCAATCCTACTTTCTTAGTTATAAAAAATTAGGATGCAAAATAGGACCAACATTGCAGAGAGACTAGTACAAAGAATCATCTTCTGGTTATAGATTTATTCATTTTAATCAGGAGAATAAAACATGCTTTTGATGTTTTTATGAGACAGTTTAGATTTATATTTTGTTTTGCTAATGGGCAAACAACAAATTTACCAGGAGTTTTATGGAAGGTTCCTTGTTTTCTTCCACTATAAATCAGTAATCTTTGAAAGTTAGAGTTTATTTTAACATTCATGACATTTCATTTTAAAATACTAACTTGCAAATAATGTTTTTCTCAAAATTTATTTTCGGATGGTAGTCTATTTTTCTGTTATCTTACTCTTTAGAAGATCAGTAATATTTGACGGTTACGTCGTTTTCAGGCCATAGAGCAATTCACGGGATAAATTTGCATTTGTACTGCTGAACTATTGCTTATGCAGGTGATTAAAAAAAACAGAAGCTTGATAAAAAAACATCTTCAAAAACCTAAAAATGATAAATAAATGGAAAAGAAAATGTCAGATTGACATTTATGTTTTAATTTTGAATATTTTAGTTATCCTTCACTTCATATAAGCATGCCATTTTACATTTCCCATCATTATATTTCACACAAGAAGTATTAATTTGTTCTTCCACAGTATCTATATACATTGATTTTCTTTCTGAAAGCAATTTGTGTGTAAATAGTTGCCTGACACCTTAGAACTCCCGCTTTAAAAACCTACCGTCTTTTTTTAATGGAATATACCATTTCTAACAGAAAAAATTCTGAGTTCTAAATGTATACAAGGATGTGAAGACTTTATAATAGATAAAACATATCAACTGGATTTCTAATTTTTATTTATCTTCAAGATAACTTCAGCAAAATTATATTTTCCTATTGTGGTTTTTAAAATAACAAAAATATAAATTAAAACCGTTATTTTCAAGTATTGTAGCAGAGCATTTACACACTGTTTATAAGATGCTAATAGATCAAGCTTTTAAAAATATTTTGATAATTTGATAATATTTTGAATAATTAACCTATGTGAGGCAAAAACTGAGAGAACTGCAAGGAGAAACAGACAAATCCAGTAATACGGTGGGAGCCCTCCAAATGTTTCCCTTGGTAATTAATAAGATCAGCAAAGTAAAAATCAGGAAGGGCAAAGATGACCTGAGCAGCACTATCAATTAATTTCACCTAATTGATATTTTTAGAATACTTCATCCAACAACAGCAGAATACTAGTTCTTCTCAAGCTCACATGAACATTCACCAAGAACAATCACATTCCGAGCCATTTAAAAACATTATATATATATAATATATATATATATATTTAAATAATAGAAATGAAAGTATGTTCCTAGATCTCTAGGGAATCAAACTAGAAATCTATAACAGAGAGGTAGCTGGAGAACCCCCAAATATGTGAAAATTAACGCATTTCAAATAACTCATAAGTCACAAAAGGGGATGCAAGAGAGGTTTTTGAAATAGTTTGAACTAAATAAAAATAATATCAAAGTATGTGGAATGCATAGAAATCAGTGCTTAAAGGGAAATGTATAACATGGAGTGCATATATTAGAAAATAATAAATTTCTAATATCAATAACCTCTAGCATCCACCTCAGGAAGCTAGAGAATGAAAAGCTAATTAACACTAAAGCAAGAAATAAATAATAAACAGAGTAGAAAACAAGGAAATCAATACCAAAACACAATAGATTAAAATAAACTAAACCAAAAGTGAATTCTTTGAAAAGATCAATAATATTGATAGATCTCTAGCCAGGCTAACACAGGAAAAAAACAAGAGACAGCGATATAGCAAAAATTACCAATGTCAGTAATGAGAGAGAAATCATTATTACTAATCCCATGGACAGTAAAATCATGATAAAAGAACATTAAGAACAACTGTAGGCTTACAAATTTGATAAATTGAATGAAAACAGACTAATTCATTGAAAGAGACAAACTACCAAAACTCACACAAGGAAAAATAGCTGAAATAGCTACAGTAAGCTACTGTGTTCTTGGTAAAATAATAGACATATAGATCTATGGACCAAAATCGAGAGCTCAGAAATAGGCCCGCATAAAGGCAGTCAACTTTTTTTTTTTTTTTAAGTCACAAAGACAATTCAATGGAGAAAAGATCATTATAAACCAATGGTGCTGGAATGACTGTAAATACAAATGTGAAAAATTAAATCTAAAGCAAATATTACAACCTACATAAAAATTATTTATAGACCTAAATGTAAAATGCAAAACTATAAAACTTTTAGATATGAACATAGAAAAATATTTATGATATAGGGTTTAATTATGAGTTTTAGATATAAACTGAAGCATAATTCATGACAGGAAAAAAGTATGCTAGACTTGAGTAAAAGCTTCTGCACTGTGAAAGTTACTGGTAAGATAATGAAAACTCAAGACAAAAGTGAGAAAAAATATTTGCAAAATACACATCCAAATGGACTTACATTCAAAATATACAAAGAACTCTTAAAACAATAAGAAACAAATGAAAAAACATGGGCAAATAATCTGAACAGACACCTCATGCAGAAAAAAATATATAGACAGGTGGAAAGTAAGTGTATGACAAAAATGTTTAATCATCGTTTTTCACTATGAAAATGAGAAATTCAAACAAAAAAGACATTCCACTGCACACGTGTTAGAATGTCTAAAATCACAAACCTGATTTTACCAATTGCTGGTGAAGTTGAAGAGCAACGCTTTTCATTTAATGCACGTGGGAATACAAAATGGCTTAGCCACTTTTGAAGACGTTTGGAAATTTCTTACAAAGATAAACATAACCTTATGCTCCAGCAATCATTGTCCTAGGTATTTACGCAATTAACAGAAAAACTCATGTTTACATAAAATCCAACATGCAAATTGTATAGCAGCTTTATTTATGATTGACCAAAACTGGCAACAATAAAAATGTCCTTCAATAGAGGAATACATACATAAGCTATGATACATTCATATAATGGGATACTATTTAACAATAAAAAGAATGAACTATCAAGCCATGCAACAATATGAATGAATATTAAATGCATATTGCTGAGTGAAAGAAGCCTGTCTGAAAAGGCTGCATAGTATATAACTCAATGTACACACATAATGTGGAAGGTCAAATTCTAGAGACATTAAACAGGTCAGTGGTTGCTTTAGGTTCAGTGGCAGGGGGAATCTTGTAAAAGTAAAGCACAAGGGATTGTTTTAGGACTATGAAAATATTCTGTATGGTACTATAATAGTGGATGTATAACATTAGGCATTTGTCAAAATTCATACGTCTTTATAGCATGAAGTTAAATTTAATTCATGCAAAATTCAAAGAAAAAACAACTAGGAAGTCAGGAAATTCCAGTATGGAATACAGATTCTCACAAAATAATCTAATTGTACTAAAATATATGCAATAACCTCTTTGAGGGGAGTGTGGGGAAGATAATAATGAGCTAAGTAACTTTGAAAATGAATGAGGACTATAAAAGAATAAAGACAGAAAAAATTGTACATAAACATTTTGCTCTATTTGATTAGGTTGTTTCCTGTAACAATTTCTGAAACTACTCTATGTATACCAGAACTGAACAATTAAGTAAATGAATGTGGGATGGTACAAGTTATGCCTTCTTACTGATGTTGGAAGGCTTTAGGCAAGAAAGGGAAGAGGGCTTGAATGTTCCATTTGGTAATGGAATAGAGTTAGACAAATCAGTACCAACTCATATATAGCATAAGATGGATATAGAAGGTAACATATAAAAATACTTCTACATATATATAAACATAGTATACATGCATATTACGCACTGAATGTTGAAATCTAGTCCCCAGTGTGATGGTGTATGGAGTGAGGCTTTGAGGAAATGATTAGGTCAAGTGATTTAGGTCATGAAGGTAGAGCCCTTATGAATGCGATTAGTGCCCTTATGAGAATGGGTCAGAAAGCTAGGTTCCTCCTTTTCTGCTATTTGAGAGTCCATCCAGATGATAGCCATCTGCAACCTGAAAGAGCGCTTTCACCAGAACCTAGCCATACTGGCACCATGACCTTGTAATACTAGTCTCTAAAACTGTGAAAAATAAATTTCTGTTGTTGATTAAGTCAACCAGTTTATGGTATTCAATATAGCAACCCTGTGCTTGCCAAGACAATGCATCTATTTCCTTGCTCTGTCAGCTGGGAAAGGCTTGAGGAAATGTTTCCTCAATAGCAATAAGAATACCTAGCAACTGCACTCGGAAAACAAGGGCTGTATATACTGACTGACTTACATAAAGTACAACGTGGAAAGGTGGGAAAAGAGTAACTTGACAGTAGAGAAACCTGACAAACACCGTCAGTCAAGGGATCAAGGTCCACATCAGCAGTGATGTTATGTTGATACTGTGTATCCCTTGATACAATGTGATGCAAGTGGCACATCAGCTCTGTACTTTACATCTTTCTCCTAAAAACCAGCAGCCTTAGTGTAATCATGAGACAATTGAGGGAGATTCTGTGAAATACATGACCAGTACTCCTCAAAACTGTCAAGATCATCAAAAATAAAGAAAGTATGGGACACTATCACAGCCAGGCGGATCCTAAGGAGACACGATAACTAAATGTGATGAGGGATCCTCGATGGGATCCTGGAAGAGAAAAAAGACATTCGGTAAAACTAAAAAACTCTAAATGAAACGTTCACTTTGGTTGTTATGCATCAATATTATTTCATTAATTGTGACAAATGTACCATACTAATGTAAGGTATTACTTTAAAATGGAGGAAACTGGGTGTAGCTATATGGAATATCTCTAAACTAACATCACAACTTTTTTAGTAAATCTGAAACTATTTAAAAATTTTAAAGTTCATTTATAAAGAGATTAAAGAAGAAAATGGCTCAACATGATTAGTCACTAGAAAAATGCAAATTAAGATCGTGATGAGGTGTCATTAAGCAGTCATAAGAACAGCTAAAAGAAAACAAGTGACATTACCAAATGTCAGTGCGGCTTTGGAGAAACTAGATATCTCATCCATTTCGTAAAGAGATGTAAAATGATACAGAAAATTTGGAAAATAGTTTGACAGATTTTTAAGAACTGAATACAGTTTTGATATGCCACAGAAATTGTAATCCTAACATAAATAAATCATCATAATTAGATCACAATATAATTAAAATCACTATTGCTCCTAGGGTAAAAACCTCTATAACATGTTATTGCCCTGAATACTGTAGGCAGCTGTTACATAACTGTAAATATCTGTGTATCTAAACACAGCTAAACACATAAAAGGTACAGTTAAAATATGGTACTATAATTGTATGGGACCACTGTCACACAGATGGTTCATAATTGACTGACATGTCATAATGTGGCACATGATGGTATTTTAACTCTTCATTCTAGCATTCCCATACATAAAATGTCTATAATAGAATATTTAATTGAAACATTTAAATAGTGTCTATTGATTTTGCATTATATAAATATTGTTTATTGTTGGCCTTGTACTGTGTTACAATGTTTCCATTCTTCATTATTGTGTGTTCTTCACGAAGTTAATACCTACTTATTTAAAATTATTTGGCTGTATTGATAACTAGAGTAAACTATGTATTACTATTATCTTTCATAGCCTTTGATATAATTTTCCAGTAGTGAAATATCTCAGATTATTGACCACTTTAATTTTTCGCTTCAGATAGCATCCTACCTCAGCTCTCTCTCTTCTTACTCAGATTGGATTTATTTCGTAGTTATAAGATCCTGAAATTTTCTTTCACTTTTTTGCTAAGAATTTTATTAACCTTTTTCTTTTGGTGCCTGTGATTTGGATCATACTTTTTTCTCATTCTTGCTTATTCCATTATTTTGGTGGGATATATTCTCACTGGGTTTCTCAGGAAAGGTTGAATAAGATAAATAATTTTGTAGACCATATACTTGTAAAGACAGTCTCCTCATCCGTGATTAATTATTTAGCTGGATATAGAATCCAGGTGTTTACAAGATTTCAACTGTTGCTATTGAAAACCATAATGCCATTCTGATGCCTGATCTTCTGTACAGAATCTGTTTTGTCAGCCATTTTTCTGCCTCTCTGGGTATTTCACAATGATATGATTTAATAATGGTTCGCTTATAAAGAATTTTCATCAATCTCCTTCTTTCTAGCTCACAGGTCACCCTTTCCCTAGAAAACAGGCATCTCATGGTTTTATTTGTATACATTTAAGGGGTACATGTGCAGTTTGATTACATAGATATGTTGCATAGTATTGTAATCTGGAATTTTAGTGTAACCATCACACCTGAATAGTGTACATTTGCACTCATTAAGTAATTTCTCATCGCTCATCCTCCTCCCATCATCCCACTATTATGAGTCACCAATGGCTATTATTCCACATTCTATGTCTATGTATACACATTATTTAACTCTGCTTATAACTGAGAACATGTGATATTTGACCTTCCATTTGAGTTGTTTGCCTTAGGATAATGGCTTCCAGTTTCATCCATGTTGCTGCAAAAGACATAACTATATTCCTTTTTATGCCCAAGTAGGGTTCTTGTGTGTGTGTGTGTGTGTGTGTGTGTGTGTATTACAAATTTTCTTTATCCCATAATCCATTGACAGACAGGTTGATTCTGTATCTTTGCTACCATAAATAATGTTGCAATAAGCATACAATGCAGGTATCTTTTTGATATAGGGATTTTTGTTTCTTTGGGTAGATACACAGTTATGGGATTACTGGATCAAATGGTAGTTCTTTTTTCAGTTCTTTGAGAAATCTTCATACTGTTTTCTATAGAGGCTTTACTAATTTACATTCCCACCAACAGTGTATACGTGTTCCCTTTTTGCTGCATCCTTATCAAAATCTTTTTTTAAAATCTTTTTACAAGTGGATATTCTGCCTGCTATAAGATATCTCATTGTGGTTTTAATTTGTGTTTTTATGATAATTAATGACATTGAATATTTTAATATGTATGTCTTATTTTGAGAAAATGTCTTTTCATGTCCTTCGTCTACTTTTTAATGGGGTTATTTTGCTGTTATTCTTAAGTTATTTGAGTTCCTTGGAAATTCTGGATGTCAGGGCCTATGTGAGATTCATAGTTTGCAAATATTTTCTTCCATTCTGCAGGTTATCTGTTTGCTCTGTTGATTATATTTTGCTGGCTAGGCAGAAGATTTTTAGTTTAATAAGTAACATTTGTCTATTTGTATTTTTGTTGCTTGTGCCTTCAAGGTCTTAGTCGTGAACTATTTGCCTAGGCCAATATCTAGAAAAGTTTTTTCCTAGGTTTTATTCTTCTATTTTAATCATTTCAGGTCTTATTTAAGTCTCTGATCTATCTTGTGTTTTGCATATGATGAGAGATAGGAATCAACTCTCATTCTTCTGCATATAACAATCCAATTCTCTTGGCACTGTTTATTGAATAGGATATCCTTTCCCCACTGTATTTTATTTTTTTGTCAAAGATCAGTTGGCTGTAGATATGTGGCTTTATTTCTCAGTTCACTATTCTATTCCATTGATCTATGTGTCTATTTTGTCTTCCAGTACCATGCTGTTTTGGTTACTATAGCCTTGTGTAACTTGAGGTCAGGTAATGTAATGCCTCCAGCTTTGTTCTTTTGTTTAGGATTACTTTGGCTATTTGGGCTCTTTTTTGGTTCCATATGGATTTTAGGATTGTTTTTTCTAATTCTGTGAAAAAATGATATTGGTAATTTGAAAGAAATTACATTGAATCTATAAATTTTATTTGGACAATATGGTCATTTTAATGCAATTAATTCTTCTGATCCATGAGCATGGGATATTTTTCCAGTGGTTTGTGTGATCTACAATTTCTTTCATCAGTTTTTTGTAGATTCCCCTGTAGAAAGCTTTCATCTGCTTGGTTAAATATCTTCCTAGGTATTTTATTTATTTATGTATTTATTTATTTAGTAGCTATTGTAGATGGGATTGCCTGATTTGGTTCTGAGCTTGATTGTTATTGGTACATAGAAATGCCACTGAATTTTGTGCAATGATTTTGTATCCTGGAACTTTACTAAATTCATTTGCCATGTCTAAGAGCTTTTTTTTGGAGAAGTCTTTAGGATTGGCAAGTATAAGATTATACTATCAGCAAATACATCTTTGTGGAGTTTTGTAGTATAAATGGACTTATTGTTTGTTAATATCCCTTTTGCAGTGACTTGGAACTGTATTCGCTCAGTTGGTTAAAAAACTCACCAGCTTTCTCTAGCCCTCAAATTATTGACATGTCTTGTGCTTTATTATTTGTTCTCTTCTGCTTTCATCCTTGCATAATTACAACTGTTTTTCTTCAAATGAGACTCAATAAGGGAGATGACATGAGTGTACACATTCTGTCTGCTACCTTAACTGCAAGTTAATTCAACAACTCTTAAATTTATTTTATTAACATAATTACCATAAAACATTCAAGTCAGTTATTTTTTCTGTTAATTCAATCACTCTTTAAGTTTTTTATTTTGTCTTTGTTTTAAATAAACTGACTATAAATATGAGCCTTTATTATATGAGCCATATATTTGCTAGCATGTGTAGTAGCGATAATTAATCTAATAAGACATGCAATAATCTGTTTTGAAAAATGAGTTGTTTCAGTAAACTAAAAACTTACTGAAAATCATTTCATTATTTTTTGCTTGAAATCTTCCTGAATTCAGTGCCACTTACTTTTCATCTTAAAGAGGATTGTGTTTACTGAATGAATATTCTTTTAGCTGTTGTTGATAATCTCCATTCAGCAAAAACTAATTGATTTACTCAACAGCAAAAATAACATTTCAGGTACTGTGGAGACATGTAAGATAGGGTGTTATTAATATATATATATATATATGTGTGTGTATACATATATATATATATATATATATATGCGAGATCACCCTTAAGTTGATAATTTTAAGTTGGTTGAATAATTTATAGAATATTTACTAAGAAATTCTAGTAAAAAGCACAGTCTCTGAGGTTAGACTCCTTTCTCAGCTTCACTTCATACTAGCCAGGTGACCTGGGCCAAGGAATTTAACTTTTCTAAACTTTGGTTCCCTCATCTTTAAAATAAAGATATTAATTTCTTTCCCACAAGGTTTTAGTAAAGATTAAGTCAAATAGTCCATAGTGCATTGCTTTCCATGGGGTAATATCTCCATAATCATTAGTTGTTACTATTTTCTTGTTTTGTGTTAAGGATTGAACTAGGTATGGGTGATGAGCAAAACAGCCACATTCAATGACCAGAAGTATGAAACATGATTAGTCCTAGGATAGACTAGTAAATGCATGTGGTTTGTCTATAGACTGGTCTGAATTTATGATCTCGTTTTGGGGCTATCTGTTACTTTTGGCAAGTTATTTAACCTCTCAAAGTCTCAGCTATCTCAATTATAAAATGGTTATTCTAGCAACACCTTCATTTGGTTGTCATGACAAATGTATAAGAAAATGACCATAACGTGAGTAATGTAGTCTACTTCACAAAGATGTGGATAATTATGTCAATATGACATTAATATTTATTCCTGAAACAACATGCAAAATTTTAATCCGTTAATGGTGTATATTCATCCATTGTTCATCATTTAAGAGTGATACACATATATAAACATTGATGTTTTATACACATTTTGTGAACCACATAACATAATTAAAAGTATGCTTTAATTATAGTCTGGTCTTTAAGTCACACCTTCTGAGAACTGTTTCCATCGATGGGGGGTAGGTTTTGAATAACATAGTGGTATTCTATTTTTAGGCACCAATTTAAGAGGATTGTACCTCTGAGGGGAAAAAACTACTTAGAAAGTTTTAGTATGGGTTCTGTTCTTACTGTGAGATGTAAATTTTGTTTTCTTTTCTAACAGGGAGTAGAGACTTTCCATGCGCTCTTTCTCATCCCAGCTCTCCTGAATGTGAATGTCCAAATTAGTCACCAGGAACATAGTGAAATTAGCACAAAGCTTTCATTATTGCTGTGAATAATAACAATCCAAATTTTGCTATTTAATTTCTAAATGAAAACAAGTGTTACTTTTTACAAAATAAATAATGTGAAATTATTGCTTGCATATCTTCCTCTGCAAGTAAACATGACCAATATTTATTCATAGCTTTCTGCATGATATCAACATAGCAAACAATTCAGTGCATTTGATTTTGTAAGAAACTTAATCAGATTATTATACCACATTTTGAAAATCAGATAATTTGTTAAGTTAAAATTTCATTTTTATAGCATGTTTTCATGACATTACATAGACTGAAGCCTATTAGAAATGTTCATGTTCATTATCCATTGCATATTTTAATTGAACTTTACAACAAAAGAACATTTCTTTGAAGATGAAAACTATTTTTACTTTCCATGTCTATAAATATGATCTAGTTGTTCTGATTCTACCAAATAATTCAGAACTTAACCATATCAGATAACTGGAAAAAAATTTAAATGTTCCAAATTCTCTCCATTTCCCATGTAGAGAAATAATTTATATTAATTCTTATAATAAAAAGAAACATGAAAATAACACTGAGGTTGGAGTCAGGGACATCTCTACCCCAAATTAAATAGGGATTTGTGAATAAACATACAAGCAAAAATCTGAAAAAAACAGCAATAGGGAAAAAGAGTAAATTATATGTAAATTTTCAAAAGGCTACAGAGAGAATATGAAAAACTTTTATGCTTTCCCTTATATTGTCTTCAATATTTCTAACATAGCTAATGTTTTGTCAAATTTTGGCAAATAGTGAGTTTTGCCAAATAACAAGTGAGGATTACACAAACTATATTTCTAATAAAGTAATTGCTGTATGCAAAAATCAATGAAGTAAATGTAAGGATCATCAGTTGAACTCTCCTATTTTACAGATGAACAAACAGGCTAGGGAGGTTAATTGAAGTTATGGAGAACGTCCTGTGAGTTACTTGCTGAACTAGAAATAGAACCCATGTATGTGTTCAAGTTCCTTCAGGCTTCACATCACTGGGCCACTCTGCATCAAAATATTTCCATTCTCTGATTTTTCAACAAAATTTTAAAATATTATCTACCAACACATTTTCTTCAACCTATAGCAAAACTTTTTAAAGAAATTATCTAGACCAATGATCTCTCAACTGGGATAGAGAAAACCCAGAAGTTGTGCAGTAAACTATGTAGTGAACTGGTCACTATAGTGCAAGAAAAAATACTGTAACTCCTACTTACATTTACTTTTATCTCCAGATAAAAAAATTAAAGTTCTCAAACAATGTATATTAGCATATATGTTGGATGACAATTCCTCTTACTATGTTCAGAGTAATTTTAGCTCCTGTTTTCCAATAAAATTGTTAGATAATGTTTCCTTTCACTTTCAAAATTGGCCCAGTTGAACAATAAGTTATTTGGCTAACAAGTAAAATGTGTATACGAACACATACAAAGTATTCTAATGAGACAGTAGGTGCTTGACAACCTGGAAGGGTCCACTATATCACTTCAATATGTTTCAACACATCACCATTAACTAAACATAATACAAATGGAAAATGCTTGAAAAATATTACTGAAAAAAAATATAGATTGATGTTTACAATAATAATGTAAGCATGAAAAAACAATCAGAAAATAGCAGAAAGGATACTTTTAACCTTTAAACTCCTAAAGCTATTTGTCGGTCCTACAATAAGATGAAAGTTGAAAAGAAATTAACTACAGTAAGCAAGATATTTAAAAACCACGAAACCAAACACTTTGTCCTAGGAAATGTTTGAACACTCAATAGATATTGATTCAGTTCATCTTGATCTCTGTAGGATAGGTATGACTATTATCTTACTTTTGACTTGTGATGAAACTGAATCACAAAGATTTTCAATAACTTTTCCAAAGCCATGTAGCTATTCTTCCTGAAGACCATCTGAAAGATTTTTGAAAGTATCATATTAATAGAGTAGTATATTAATATTATTCATATAAAAGCATTGTATAAACCTAAGGCACACAGATTGACCCTATGTTTATGGCCAATAGAAATGAAAACAGCCCATTCTATTCTTAGAATTTAATATATAGATTTATTTGCAAAAATATGAAATGATCATATATACATTCATCCATTGCAGCATTTTTTGTAATGGGAACTTTTGGAAACAACCCAACTGTCCACCACTTGGGGATTAAGAAAATTGAAGCAAAAATAACAAGAAAAAGACAGCTATTCAAAAGAATTAGAACATCCGTATGTAGATCCAGTGTTAATATTTCTATCTTGATAATGAAAAGCAAGATACAAAACATAGTGTATAATAGGCTTTTTTTTTTTTGGTAAAATGATACAAAGTAATCTATGTTTACATTTCAATGTGCATTCATAAAGACATTCTGGAAGTTAAACAAACAAACAAACAAAAGGCAGGAAAGGATCAGTGGTCACTTTAAAAAGGATTGAGGAACAGGGATGTCTAAATGAAATGGAAGAGGGATTTTCACTTTGTATTTTGGGGTTGTTAAACTATGGTCTTATTCTCCTTCCTCAAAATTAAGTTAACTTAAAATTTAAAAAGCATTAAAACTATTGTATCATAACTGATCATATCAGCTAAGATAAATCAAAAACCATTAGAAATTAATTTGCCATGGTAAAAAATATTACAAATGAAAGATATGAAATGTAAATGATCTTTCCGTGTATTGGCTCTCTTCTTGTCAATCCTTATCAGTATGCAGCACAAAACTTATTTTCATGTTTTGCACATTTTGTTTCATAAATTTAGCAACACTAACTTTTTTTCTAAACATACTACAGACCATTCATAAATTTTTTCTATTCTTAATAAATCATACACCAACATGCATCTCTTGACTTTAGTGGACAATAATGAAAGATCCTGATGTTTGGGAAGATTGGCCATTTCTACAATTTATGAGTTGTATAGACTTGGATAGGATTCTTAACTTCTCTCAGACTCTTTCTTCAGCTGTGAAATGAGAAAATGATTATCCCCTTTATTTCATTTCTTAATGATATATTGTAGGTAAAGCCTCTAACATCTATTAGGGATTCAATTACTTCCCTTTTGCTTTTCATAAATAAAACAGTATTCCAGAAACAAAAGAGAACTTCCAAATGATAGATTAAGGCATGGTTCATGGAGAAGGTAACATTTACTCTGAAGCTTGGAGCAGAATTAAAAGTTGGACTTCTGAAAATGTAGGAAAAAAATTCTGAGAAGATAAAACAATGTGAGCAACATGAACTAATTCAAAGTGTTAGAAATAAAAGATATGTAAGGAGTACACCTGTATATCAGCTTGCAAGAAGCATAATATGCATAAAATTGGAAGTAATTAGAAGGCAGAATTTATTAAGGTATTAAAATTCTCTCTAAGAAATTTGGAATTATATTTATTGAGAGCAAATACCTGTTAAGAAGTTTTGTATGACATAAATAGGAGAGTGAGTTACGAAGAAAAATTCAGCAACGGAGTGTGTCTAGAGTGGAAAGAACTTGTGTAGGAAGACACTAATTATGAGTCTTTAGGAAGAGTCATGAGAGAAGTAAATAAGAAGCATGGATTGGAAGAACTGTGGTAAAATGATGGGGTAGTGACTAGCAGAGTTACTATTAAGGAAGCACTGTAGAAATGTCACCTACCATAAAAGAATCAAAATGATATAGTTATGCACACATGGAAATGTCACAGTGCATTACTGTTTTGTGGCCTTGCCCAGTCACTATTTCCTTTTTTTTAGATGTTGTATTTAATGATAAGTGGTGAATGGTTTAGTATTCTTTATTGCACAAGTAGTATGTCAAGGATGTAACATTATATATATATATGTCATATATAATGTCATACATAATGTTAAGTTATATGTATATATATGACAACTTAACTTAGTACCTAGATATTTTAATAAGAACAATTATTATTAGTGGTAATATTAGTATCATTACTTTCAACAATATTTGGAAGCAGTGAGTAAATAGCATTATATAGTATCTTTATTATTTTCCTATGGCTACTATAACAAACTACCATAAACTTAGTGGCTTAAGACAGTACAAATTTATTATATCAAAGTTCTAGAGGTCAGACTTCAAAATGGGTCTCACTGGGCTAAAAGTAACATGTCACCAGGGCTGTTTCTCTTGGAGGTTTTAGGACAGGATTCATTGTCTTGCCTTTTCCAGTCTCCAGAGGCTGCCTGCGTTTGGCTCAGGACTCTTCCATCTTCAAAGCTATTAGTGACCACTGGGGTCTTTCTCACACCTTATTTCTCTGATTCTCTCTCTTCTGCCTCCTCCTTCCTCTGACAAGAATGCTTGTGACCACATTGGACCTCACCCACCAGATAAACCAGAAAACTTCCCATCTTAAGGTCAGCTTCTTAGGAATCTTAACCACATCTGCAACCTTAATTCCCTCTTGCCGTATAACTTGACATGTTCACACATACTGGGGATTAGGATGCAGGCATCTTTTGGGGCCATTATTCTGTCTACCATAGTGCTCAACCTGGGATTTTTCAGGATATGCATTACAGAATTTTCCTATAGACAAATGGCAGAGACCAACATCACAGGAAACCAGGTTGGCAGTTGGACAGAATTATTTTTTCACAAAGTTGCTGAGCACTGCTGACATTTCTAGTTTTATTCACCATCACTTGCCAAATATCCTGACCCTTACTGAGCTCTTTGCAGAGTCTCATATTTACAATATTCTTTCTCACACTTACATGTTTGAAGATACTTTTTACTTGTTGAACTCTCATTAATTCCTCCAAAATCTCCATAATTATAGCAGTTTACATGTACATTTATGTACATATTTCAACTCTTTCTAACTTTAGATAAGGAATTTCTTTTTTTATTATTTTTTATTATACTTTATGTTCTAGAGTACATGTGCACAGCGTGCAGGTTTGTTACATATGTATACATGTGCCATGTTGGTGTGCTGCACCCATTAACTCATCATTTACATTAGATATGTCTCCTAATTCATTCCCTCCCCCTTCCCCCCAACCCACAAAAGTCCCTGGAGTGTGATGTTCCCCTTCCTATGTCCAAGTGTTATCATTGTTCAATTCCCACCTATGAGTGAGAACAGGCGGTGTTTGGTTTTCTGTTCTTGTGATAGTTTGCTGAGAATGATGGTTTCCAGCTACATCCATGTCCCTACAAAGGACATAAACTCATCCTTTTTTATTGCTGCATAATATTCCGTGGTGTATATGTGCCACATTTTCTTAATCCAGTCTGTCATTGATGGACATTTGGGTTGGTTCCAAGTCTTTGCTATTGTGAATAATGCCACAATAAACATACATGTGCATGTGTCTTTATAGCAGCATGATTTATAATCCTTTGAGTATATACCCAGTAATGGGATGGCTGGATCAAGTGGTATTTCTAGTTCTAGACCCCTGAGAAATCGCCACACTGTCATCCACTATCGTTGAACTAGTTTACAGTCCCAGCAACAGTGTAAAAGTGTTCCTATTTCTCCACATCCTCTCCAGCACCTGTTGTTTCCTGACTTTTTAATGATCATCATTCTAACTGTTGTGAGATGGTATCTCATTGTGGTTTCGATTTGCATTTCTCTGATGGCCAGTGATGCTGAGCATTTTTTACTACAAGGTCACAGTAACCAAAACAGCATGGTGCTGGTACCGAAACAGAGATATAGACCAATGGAACAGAACAGAGTCCTCAGAAATAATACCACACATCTACAACCGTCTGATCTTTGACAAACCTGACAAAACCAAGAAATGGGGAAAGGATTCCCTATTATAAATGGTGCTGCAAAAACTGGCTAGCCATAAGTAGAAAGCTGAAACTGGATCCCTTCCTTATACCTCACACAAAAATTAATTCAAGATGGATTAGAGACTTAAATGTTAGAACTAAAACCATAAAAACCCTAGAGGAAAACCTAAGCAATACCATTCAGGACATAGGCATGGGCAAGGACTTCATGTCTAAAACACCAAAATCAATGGCAACAAAAGCCAAAATTGACAAATGGGATCTAATTAAACTAAAGAGCTTCTGCACAGCAAAAGAAATTACCATCAGACTGAACAGGCAACCTACGGAATGGAAGAACATTTTTGCAATCTACTCATCTAACAAAGGGCTAATAGCCAGAACCTACAAAGAACTCAAACAAATTTACAGGAAATAAAAAACCCCATCAAAAAGTGGGCAAAGGATATGAACAGACACTTCTTTTTTTTTTTTTTTTGAGACGGAGTCTCGCTGTGTCGCCCAGGCTGGAGTGCAGTGGCCGGATCTCAGCTCACTGCAAGCTCCGCCTCCCGGGTTTTTACGCCATTCTCCTGCCTCAGCCTCCCGAGTAGCCGGGACTACAGGCGCCTGCCACCTCGCCCGGCTAGTTTTTCGTATTTTTTAGTAGAGACGGGGTTTCACCGTGTTAGCCAGGATGGTCTCGAACTCCTGACCTCATGATCCGCCCGTCTCGGCCTCCCAAAGTGCTGGGATTACAGGCTTGAGCCACCGCGCCCGGCCGACACTTCTTAAAAGAAGACATTTATGCAGCCAACAGACACATAAAAAAAAAAGGAATTTCTTTAAAATAACAACAAAATCCTGCCACAGAAGTTATTCAGTCATTCTTTTGCTGTTTTATTCAATTATCCAGTGTTTTCTAGTCATTGGTGGATTGCTTTCCAGTTAAAATTGTAGACTTATTTCACATTATTCCTGAGCACAGACAAATCTTAAGAGCAAAAATAGTTATCCCATTATTTTCCACAGTGTAAATTTCCTGTGCATTTTCTCTGCCTGGAATGTCTTATGCAGATCCAATTCTGCATATTCTATAAGGTCCATCTTGAGCCTCATTGCCCTAATAACTGAGCGTCTCTTAATTACTTTTATTAGAGACTAGTGGCCCTAACTCTTAATTGGCATTTATTCTTGATATGGCATTGAGACATCACTGACATTTTTTAAAATTTAGCTTGATTTTTTAACTTTCATTTATTTGCCATGCCTCTCCAATAATGTGAAAACTTCACAATAATTTCTTGTGACTCCCATAACAACATTTAAGTTTTTGAGTTATTTTCTCATGTGTGAAAAAACTTAGTTTCATTGTCTTGTGTTTATTTTTATAGGACATTTCCATTAACACCAAATCTCATTTAGAAGACATTCCATAGAATCTTTCATTCTGTCAGTTGGATATATATTCAATTAGCAGTGAATGCTAATTGATTGACAGTGTTCAATAGGCATTTTCTGCAATATTTTTATAATCTTATTAAATTAAAGGCAAAAATAATACATTTTGAAATTTTAAAAGTAAACATTCACTGTTAGATATTTATATGATACTGTGATGAAAATCTGTATTTCAATTAAAAACAATAATCCTATGTCATATACCCTCCTAAATTTTTTATCTCAATACCTTTTTATCGCTGCTTGTATCATCTTATATATCTTGGATTTGTTTTCTTCCTGCTATAAAAAATTTTCTAATAATAGTTCCTATAGATTGTGCATGAGGTTAGCCTTCTAAGTAATTGTATCTGTATTTTACCCTACATTTTGAAATAATTTTGATGGGTATAAAATTATGATATCATTTTCTCTCAGGATTACAAATATATTTTTCTATTACCTTTTTGTATTCAGAATTATTAATAACAATAAGCTATCAATTTGAAGGCCATTTCTTTGTGTATTATCTACCTCTTCCTCTGGTAACTTTTAGATTTCTTTCATTAACCCTTATTTTCAAAAATGTCAGCAAAAGTGTCTAAATGTGGTCATTTAAATCCAGAGGTATTAGTACATCATTTCAATAAAATATATAACTTTCTTCAGACCTGAGCAATTTTGATAATTATATTTAAGAAGTTCTTCTCTCCAGTTTATCAATACTTCACTTCTTCCCATTACTATTAATAAAGGTTGAAACTTCTGGCTTTTATTCTCCACATCTCTTCACTTTTTAAAATAATTTTGTCTTTTTGGACAGCAATCTCTGGGAAATAAAACAGTTGGCTTGGAGGATCAGCCTACTAATATTTTCATTGGCAGTGTACCATTTTGCAATGATATCATTGATCAATTTTTTTATTTTAATATTAGTTTTGTGTCAATATTTTTAACTCTCAATAATGCTATTTTTATAACAAAATGTTTTTGATTCTTGACATATTATTCTCCCTTATCTCTTTACAACTTATCATTAAATTTATTTTAAACTCCTCTCTATATTGCTCAAGTGTCTCTATGTCTTGAATATAAGGTTTTTCATTTGCCATACCTCTCTTACTGAGTTGAAGATTATATACATTTTTTTTTATTTTCCATGATACAATGTTTCCATGCTTGTTTTCAACCACAGTTTCTCATGATTACTGTTACTTCTCTCTACTGTTTCTTGTTTGTTTCTCAGGGATTTCTGATCGTTGGAATGTCCACATGTTTTGGGAGTGATGGTGGTTATTATTACATCTTTTCTATCATTTCTATATATTTGCTCCATGAGGAGATCTACTGGCTTTGACTTTTTTTGACATCAAGTGTTTTGTTTCAGAAATCAGTACTTTTGATACCAAGCAACAGTATGTCCTACTATGATGACGTGTTAAGCATTAATGAATGTTATGTATGTTTATCAACATTAGTGGTCTCATATCACAAACAGAAACATTAGAGTAATCTTGGATTTATTTGTTATTATCCTATGTACCCATACTAGCAAATAATATATGTGAAAACCTGAAAATAAGGGTTAGTCTGCTAGATCATGCTGCAGCACTACACTCAGGACAAGTAAATACATTTAACGTGGAAACATATTCTGCAGTACTTGGTGTCCAAATACAAACAAAAAATTCCAATTTCTTATTTTTATAAGAATTATACAGTTATTCATTCACTTAATTCACATAATTATTGCTAAAATTCTGTGAGGTTGGATTTAATATACTTTTTCAGATAAGAATATTTAAGTAGAATATTAGCTCAGCCAATACCACAGAAGTGTTATAGAGGAAAACTTTCATCCAAACCACAGTAGCTTGGCTCTAGAGTTTATTTGCTTAACTACTGTACATACTACTTCGGTGGGAAGAATTACATCTTGACTTGTGAACCCATATTAAGTGCATTGATTACAACTATTTGACATAAGGAAATCAAAACTCAGAAATTTGCATAGCAAGTTTTATGTTTCTTAATTTTAAAACTTTTACT
Organism: Theropithecus gelada; assembly: GCF_003255815.1. Lineage (NCBI taxonomy): Eukaryota > Metazoa > Chordata > Mammalia > Primates > Cercopithecidae > Theropithecus > Theropithecus gelada. The sequence continues at coordinate 80,125,366 of NC_037671.1, read as the reverse complement.
TCCAAGACTACCCCCTAAAACTTAGCATATATCTTTCTGTTGGCAAAACAGTCCTAAGACATTTATGGCTTCTCTAGGAGAGTATCTCCATAGTGGTCTTTCTTTCTCTCTCTCTCTCTCTCTCTCTCTCTCTCTCTCGGCTTACTGCAACCTCAGCCTCCCATGTAACTGTGATTACAGGAATGCGCATGCGCTACCACAACCGGCTATATATATATATATATATATATATATATATATATATATAGTATTTTTACTAGAGACAGGGTTTCTCCATGTTGGTCAGGCTGGTCTCCAACTCCCGACCTCAGGTAATCCGCCCACCTTGGCCTCCCAAAGTGCTGAAATTACAGGCATGAGCCACTGCACCCAGCTTCTCTGTAGTGTTTTCTGTCTCTTCACAGTAATTAGAACAATTACCAGTAACAGAGAACATTGAAAATTCTCCTATTTGTAACCTCAGTCTCCTCATGGTTTGATCCCAGAATTGTGATTAGAATTCATCATCTCTACCTAATTTTATTTTTTTAATTTTAATTTAAATTTAATTTTATTTATTTATTTATTTTTTTGAGACAGAGTCTTGCTCTGTTGCCCAGGCTGGAGTGCAGTGGCGCGATCTCGGCTCACTGCAACCTCCACCTTCCGGGTTCAATCGACACTCCTGCCTCAGCCTCTCGAGTAGCTGGGATTACAGGTGCGTGCCACCACGTCTGGCTAATTTTTTGTATTTTTTGTAGAGATGGAGTTTCACCGTGTTTAGCCAGGATGGTCCCCATCTCCTGACCTCGTGATCTGCCCACCTCGGCCTCCCAAAGTGCTAGGATTACAGGCTGAGCCACCGCGCCCAACCCATCTCCACCTAATTTTGTTCTCCCAGTTGTGGTTCTTGTCTCATTAAATTTTACCAGCATCAACCATTTTCTTAAGCTATATACAGTAAATGTATATACAGTATATGCGTGTCATCCTTTATTTATGTTTTCCACATTTTTATCTGTATTAGTCTATTCTCATGCTGCAAATAAAGATTTGCCCAAGACTGGGTAATTTATAAAGGGAAGAGGCTTAATCTTAATGGACTCACAGATTCACATGGCTGAGGAAGCCTCACAATCATGACGAAAGATGAAGGAAGAGCAAAGAGACATCTTACCTGGTGGCAGGAAAGAGAGAGCCTGTGCAGGGAAACTCCCATTTATGAAGCCATCAGATCTCATGAGACTTATTCACTATCATGGGAACAGTATGGGAGAAACTACCACCACGATTCAATTATCTCCACCTGGCCCCATCCTTGACATGCGGGGATTATTACAATTCAAGTTGAGATTTGGGTGGAGACACAGCCAAACCATATCATTATCCAGTTAATAGCCACACTTTTTTTTTAGTTCTATCATACACACCGAAACTCACACACACACATACGTACAAGTATAGACACGTATACATCTCTCTCTAAGTTATCTACAAATGGTAAAATGCAAGATTAACATCTAATTTCTCATATGCAACATGGGACATTACAGTAGAGTAGAAAAGGCGGCCCAAAGATACTATTCAGTAAACTGACTGAAAAAATTCAAGAAAATTATTGTTCACTGGATTAGTCCATTTTGTGCTGCTGTAGTAGAATACCTGAGACTGGGTAATTTATAAACAATAGACATTTATTTGGCTCATGACCCTGCATGCTGGGAAGTCAAAGATCACGGAGCTCCATATGATGAGAGTCTTCTTGTCACATCGTCTCATGGTAGAAGGCAGAAGGGCAAGAGAGCGCACATATGTGAGAGAGAAAAGGAACCAAACTCATTCTTTTGTTAGGAACTCCCTCTCACAGTAACTAATCTACGTTCATGACAACAGCATTAATCCACTCATGATGGCAGAAACCTATGACCTAATCACATCTTAAACATCCCACCTCTCAATATGGTTACACTGGGCATTGAATTTCCAACACATGAACTTTGGAGAGCACATTCAAACCACAGCATTCACTTATTCTATCAAAGGACAATATTTGAGGAAATACCACGGTCTAGTACTAATCAGCCAAAACGGGATTTGAGATGGAGAAATCAAGGAGTAGACTAAATGATGAAAAGCTTACTAGAATGCAGACTCCATGACAGCAAAAATGTTTGTTTTGTCATGGCTAGATTCCAGAGCCTAAAGAGTCACATAAAATAAGCATTCCAAAAGTATCTGATAGATGAATACATGATTAATTTGATATAGTATATCTAATTCAGTTTATACAATATATGATTAAATAAAAATGGATAATGCTAGATTGTTAACATAAAGTGTAACATGAAGTATGGTTACTATAGAAGAAATGAAACACAAGAAAATTTCACACCCTAGAGTTGGATAAAGTGATATTAATAAACGTGTTTCTAAATCTTATCTAATGGGTGAGAGAAGGGAAGGACGATGTAAAATGAAGATAATTCTAAAGGTTTCACCTTATTAGGATGTGGAGGGAAGCAGTAAGAGCCCTTAATAGTAGGTGAAGGAAAAACTTGATTTTTTTTTGGTATAAAGTAGAGTAAGCTATTTTTATTACAAATTGCAAGGAAGAGAAAGTAAATAAACTTTAAAATTAGCTAGTAAAGGTGAAATAATTGAGCAAGTCATAATGTAAAAATATATTAATATAATAAAAGAAAAAACTAAAATTAAATATTATTCATACTAAATGTAAATGAATAGCACTATTAAAAGAGAAATGGCAAGATTAAATTAGAAACGATTATTGGTGGCATCTACAGAAAGACTAATAATAATGTGATTTAAAACGTGAAGATAAAGAAATTGGTAAAAAGGAAATCAGGAAGTGCACTTAAAGTGGAATAGCAGCAGTTCCAATACTACCAAATAAAGTAGAATTTAAACAAGATTTCATTATATAGTTATATGATTCTCTGAAAGAAATCATAGTAAAAAATCTGTAACATAAAAGTTGCAGCTAAATATAAAAAGTAAAATCTCTTAGAAATACACAGAGAATACACAAAAATACAATTATGTAGGATGATTTCACTTCTCTACATTTGATATATCTGGAAACTAAAATACAAGTGTGGATACACAGAGGCAAATAATTAAACAATTTATATTTGTTGAAAACATTGCCTTGGAAATGGAAATAAGCATATTTTTTAGACCAGTGAATATTTACACACATTCAAATAGCTACTTGAAAAAATAAAACAAAAAAGGTATTAAATAATGGAAGTGTTGCAGCACACATTACGTATTACAATCTAATACTATTAGAAAAAATGTAGGTTTGATCAGAGTACATTAAATGTAAAATTAAGAAACATAACACTAAACAACCCTTGAAACATTTAGGAAATTAAAAGGAAAAATTATATATAACATAGAAAGCAATACAAATGAGAACAATTTATATTAAAATCTAATGATTATACACAGCTAAGTATTTAAAGGAAGAAAAGTGTAAAACTTAAATGCCTTCATTATGATAGAAGGAAAATTTTAAAAGACACCAAGTAATTAACTTAAAAAATTCAAAATGAAAAAAACAAAATAGATCAGAGTAATTAAACTTAAACTTAAAATTAATAAATTTAGTAGCCTCTTAAAAAACTAGAATGGGTAAATAAATCCAAAAGCTGATTCTACACAAAGACTAGTAAAAGGAACACTTTATGTTCCTAATTAAGGAAAATAGAGGAAACAACACTAGGTAAAGAAGAACTTTTAAAACTAGTATGAAGAAAGAAGATATGACTAAACCACAAGAAAGCTTACACAATTTTGAAAGACTAATACACAGAATTCTATAGCAATAGTTTTGAAAAGCTTTAGGAAATATAAGATTGTTCTAGAAAGTGCAAATTACTAAAATTGATCCAAGATCAAGTGGAAATTTGAATAGCCTAATAATGATAGAAAATTTAGAAAACTGATTAAAATTCTGTAATACAAAAGGACATAGATTAGATAAGCGCCATACTTTATCTAACATATAAAAAAATTCAATACTATTAAAAGAATTTCAGGAATGGCAAATGATGGGAAAGTGTCCAGTTTATTTTCTAATACCACAATAAACCCAATAAAAGTAATATAACTGGAGAAAAGTATAGAGAAATGTTACTTATGAACACAAATTAAAAAATTTAAAATAATTTATTATGACAGTAAACTAGTGTTAGTTGCTAATTGCCTTGCTCAACTTTGTTTCCATCTACCAGAAATTGTCAAGATAATTGTTCGTGTTCTGTGAATGGTGCCTCATAGTGTTATGCAGTGCAGGCCTTGCACAATCATGCATGGAGCAGGCCTGACACACTGACAAAAATCTATTCCAGATAGACTGAGGATTTTACATATCAACATTAAAAAATAAAGTATTGCAAATGAAATCAGGGAGTGAGATCTCATGTAAATTTTAGGAACATTGCAGAATTCTTAACCCAAACTGGAAACCAAGAAGCTTTTCAAAAATTCTACATTCAATAATTTCATACAAATTAAAGCCTTTTATAGTAAAACATATGGAACTTCAATAGAAAAAAAGAAATTTGGAAAAACTACTGTTAAATGAAATAACGAGATTTTATCTAGAATAGACAAAGAGTACCTAGAAATTGAAAAAAAACTCAATGTAAAAATTGGCAGTAAATATGTAAATGTAACCTATAGAAAATAAAAAGCCAAAAAAGGAAGTCAGAAAGGTAAACCTAAATGGTCAAACTATTGTTATTCTCATTTACATTTTCTTAATCGATAATAAAATCAAATTATGATATATTATTTAGTACTTATTAATTAGTAACAATTAGGAAGCACTACAATACTTACTTTGGTAGAGGAAGGTTAGTTTCACATATTGCTGATGGAATTTAAAGTGTTAACAACAATATTTCCTTTAAAATGTCAGAAATACATACAGCCTTTAACCCAGAAATTGGCAAACCAAAGATGAGTAGCTTTCTAATTTACATTTTCCTAATTGATAAATTATGATACTACATGATTCTGTATTCACTAAATTAGCAACAATTATAAGAGCTATAATACTTATTTTCCTCGGGAAAGGGTAATTTCACATATTGCTAATGAAAATATAAATTGCTGCAACCTTTTTGGAAAGGAGCCTGGCAATACTTCTTAAAATACAAAATACATTGAGCCTTTAACCCAGAAATTCCATTCCTAGGTGTTCCTCACAGAGAAACAAAACACCTACAAGTATAAAACCTTTGCATAAGTTTGTTACCTTGTAATAGATAAAAAGAAACAAAAATTGAATACAAATCAAGGTATAATTGGATAATAAATTAAGGCACAGCTACTCAATAAGAAAATTTATTAAAAAGAATAAATTAGATCTATACAGGTTAATGTGAAAGGATTGCCACAATGCATTGTTGGGAAATGAGATTAAGAAAATGGTATAAAATAACCCCGTTTTCTAATTAATGACCATAACTTCTTTTATGTATGCTAATTTGTAGGCCTGAACCTGTAGAGAATAATGAGTCATCATATGCAAATTTCTTTGTGTAAAGACTTGGGAGTGGTCTGATGTAGGTAGTCTTAGAAGCAGAAAGAAGATAAAGAAAAACGAACAAATAAATGTATTAAATAATTAAAATATAGAGATCTTATATTTTTTGAGGAGAGCAATATGCCTTCAAAACATGTTCTGAAAAATCTATTAGCCTCATCTTTATAGTCACGTATTCTTGTGGAATAAATTTACGTTTTCTTAGCATACCTCAATTGTTTGGCTAAATCAAACTAAACACATTTGTTTACAAGCTGGAACTTTTTGAATTAAAATACATGGCTATATATTCAAGTAATCAAAATAAATCTTCACATAGGACTATATTTTAGTATATTATTGTAAGAAAGATATCCTATAACATGGCCGTCAATGAAACTTTTAGTTGTCTATCTATAAACTGATATTCTTACTCAACAGACCTTCCATGTGGTCTACAATTTATGTGAAAAGCAACTGAATTATATGTATTCCTTGCATTTGAGGTGATAAAAACAGCTTTTGCAATTTTATTCTGGAACTTGTATTCTAATTACAATATTTAAATAAAATTCAGTATTTTAAAAAAAGTTTTTAATTTTAAGGCAGCAACTGCTGAAGGAAGTATACTAGTAAGAATTATTTTCTTTCTCCAGAGAATACTTTTAATGTCACATTTTGATCAGCAAGTGAGTCAAGACTGTGATATTTTCAACTAATAAGATTTTAATAAATCAAATGCTTCTGGAAATGAAAGGAGGCTAAAATGCTATTGAGCTATTATAATATCTCAACTAGTTTCCTGGTAACAGTCAGTCTATAGTAAAAATGCCTCTTAATAGTTTCCCTAGAATGAATTAATTCTGCAAGTTTATTAATATCTCATACCTTAGTAAGAAAGAGTTTGTTCTCTTGGTAACTCCTGGTAGGAATTTCTTGGCTGCCATTCAAGATTAAGGCCAAGCCACAAAGATGCCCTATTGAGCGAAACTGGCATCTATAGCTGGACTTAGCTCATCAATAAATTACCAGCAGGAATATTTCCTTTCTGTCACTGGGGAGCTGCATATGAAATCCGCTTCTGCTTACTGCTTGTTCACGGTCAGGCCCAGACCTATTGGGAGCAGAGAAGGCCAGGCACAATGACTCATTCAAGCCTGAGCACAGGGAAGGAAATGCTCAGATGGCCAAAATGCTATGTGGAGTTCCATTCAGAGCACCACATATTTCCCTGAAACTTGCTTAGGAAAACATTCTAATGCTGTTTTTAGTGTGTTCTATTTGTCATTTTGAAACACAACACATTAGCTGCTTTGAACTCCTGGGCACTAAAAATATTTAAGTTACATAAGCAGATTGATTGAAATACTAAATGGAGCTTTTAACTCAACACACTCAAAAGCATCTCCTTATTGCTCTAAGGAATAGTGAAGCTCTTGTAAGCGACTGTGGAAAGACTTCCAGCCAGCCAGCCCATGTTGGACAGTGCGAAGGAGCAGCAAAACCAAGATAAACAGCCGTGCATATTTTCTACTGCTGGAATGAAAAGCAATGTTTTGCAAAAATATATACTCTTTTTCCTATTACTGTTACAATTCTTGCATGACATTCATGTTCAATTGTTGGCTCACTGGAACTTTCAAAATGTTTGAGGGTAGAAGAAAAACAGAAGAAAGAGCTATTACTTTTGTGCCCTATTACGTCCCATACACATTTGAAAAGCAGACACCATGTAAATATAAAAGCAAACTTTCCAAATTTACTAGTCTTTTCTACCTTTGTTTTTGTTTTCTTTTACATTTTTGGAGCTTCAATTCATACAATTGAATCTTTTAGTGTGGGTACCTCTTTACCTTTGGTACTCCCTGGGTAAAGCACCTACTGCCTCTTTTTAGGGCTGTAGAGTTACCAATGAGTTTGGAATTTTTATCTGAATATTGTGTGTGTGACATTATATGTAGAAAATATTACATAACAGTGACGAGAGAATCTTTATAGGGGCTCTTATATAAAGAAGCTTTATTATATATGTGAAAATAAATTAAATAGTAAGAAAAACCAGAATAAATGGCATCATAAATATTCATAATACAATTGTTTTTAAGCATGACTGAAAATAAATGTGACATCCCAAAATGTAAACATACATATGCACACATACCCCTCAACAGAAGATTGGTAACCTGGGTAACTTTCTTTGCATTCCCTTGCAGTCCTGCTGAAGTACTTTACTTGGTGGGGGGCGTGGGGGGGAAGAAAAGAAAAAGAAGGACTTGGTGGTGGCATCATAAGTCTCATAAAATGTTGAAAACAAAATAAGCAATTCTTAAATTAAAACTTATTTCTTATTTTTTGATGAGCCATTTTGGGTCAAATGCATATGGAAATCAAAATAAGGTTATAATTAAAATCTGTTTTAAAATCTAATTTATATCCAAGTAAATAGGACAAATACCTGTTATCTTACTATAAATATAATATTAACTTTACTTCATACTAGTTTCCCTAAGAAAAATTTTAAAACATTCTCGCTTGAGGCAGGGGGTACACCTCAGTCAGCCAAATTAACCTGCATAGCAGTAAAAATACATAATTGTATAACAGATATTTCTTAAAGAAAAATATTTTTAAAGCCTCCACATTTGAAGAATAATAAAAAAGAGATGGTTTTAATTAGTGGCAAACACAGATGTGAAATAAAATGAGGAGGGGCACAGGATATAGGAAACTATTTGAACTATTTTAGCACTTGAAAATGTCAGACAATTTATTGAGGATTTATTCACTTGGTTTGGAAGGTCTTAGGGACTAGCTGTAAAAACATCTAAGAACTGGTCTGTTATAACTGAGTCAAACAGGAGTGTGAGCACACAGTACTTTTCAGGTTATTTTATTACACAAGTAAATGAAAGGAACAAATTAATTACTGTTCTTTTAACTTGAACCTTATGAATAAAAGACAAATAGCTCAGAAAGGAAAGTAAAAGCTAAATTAGGAAATACTTTATTTTGGAAAAAAAATTTAGACTGTCCCCTCTGCATGCCTCATACCCAAAGGAAGATCAGACCCCATTTATTTTCTTCCACATAGCAGATTTAATTTTAGGAAAGTTTTGCATTAATTTGTAATCCTTCAGTTATTGAAGATTAAGCTAATATCAAAACTACTGTTCTACTCCACATGAAGCTTTTCAGAATATGTAAGATCATTTATGAGCAACTGCTTTGACATAGAAAAAAAAAGTTGTTGATTTTATATTAACATATTTAAGATTGAATAATTTGCATGTATTCATTTATAAATTGTTATTGTATTCGGTTTACACTTACAGCTTACACTTATTGTATACACTTAAATTCAACCTCTTGTCCTGATTTTATCATGTATACAACTATTCATTTCTGCAGGAGGACAGGCCTTCAAGTATATTGTATGTAGTGAGCAACCTATTTCCTGTCACATTTTCTGAATTCAAACTTGTTACTACTTTAACTGCCTTCCCTTATTATCATTGCATTAGCTCATACAACAAAGTCAATTTGAAGGAAGCATATTTTAAGAAGCCAACTTTTGCTTCAGGAAGAAACCTTATTATTATTATTATTATTTGTCCTGTTAGACACCACTCTCACCCATTGATGAGAGGGACAAATCTGAGAAGAAAAGAAAACCCACATTTTGAAAAAACAATGGTATTATTTTAGTTTTTCTCTTTTTTCTCCTTTCCAAGTGATCTGGGATTATTACTGTGAATTACTTACTACTTTAGTGTTGAATGTTGTTGTCTGTTCTGTGTCTAGAAAGTGAATTATCTTATGCGCTAAATGTTCATTTGCAGCTTAAATTTCAGAATAGTAACTGCACACATACTATTCAATAGGGTAAGTGCAGCAAAAAAATGTTAAAGAAGTATTTAAATAAAAATGTTTCAAATCTCCTTTTTTATCTTATTTTAAAAAAATAAATAAATAATATCAATAGCCTTTTTAAGCTAATGATAACTCCCTGTGTGAATTTAAGTTTATAGTATCTCACACAGTCTCAAACTATGATGTTTCCCACCCCTTTATTCTATTATTCTACTTTTAGATTTTTTTTTTCACTTGAGAATTATTTACACAAAAGGAAATTGCTGTAATCAAGTAACTTTATCCAGGTCACTGGAGCACCCTGCCTTCCTCTCTTCTGTTTTCCCACCCACCTGGCACAAACTGGAATGTAACTGCAAGCATCATTTTCCCTGTTCTAAAGACGTCATAAAAGCAATTGGATAAGTGTGAGCAGTGGCCAACTTTTCTTTCTTTTCCTTTTGGTAAACAGTGTGGTTCACAAGTTTTCAACTCCACTTCCGAAACTTTCTGTCACTCTTGCAAACCACTACAGCCTGCAGGGCAAGAACATAATCAGCGAAAAAAAGAACATCTTGCATAGAAGAACAAGAATGGATGGTTGTGTGAGAAAGAGATTATATCAGAAATTACTAAGATCATGCTTTTCCCAAACTCATTTCTATTATTAGTTACTATTACCAGGATGTTGTAAGGGAAAATAATGAGGCAAGACATTACAAAAATAACATAAAGTTGCGCTTTTTAAAGAGATAGACTATGGCTAGTTCTCACCATATCTGGTCAACTGTCCCATGAACCTGTTGAACTAAATTTAACTGAATGAGAAGAATACAAATGTCTTTACCATTAAGTAATACATATAGCTACTGGCTACATTATTGTTTTAAACAGATCATCTTTTCCAACTTCTGTAGACAAATAAGGTTAGTGTAATTCAATTTCAGAAGTTCAGTACAACTTCTGAAAACAATTTTGGGAGTTTCTTGACAACACAGACTCAAAGATCTCTACATCTGCAAAAGATTTCACTGCATACAATATTCATAGGCCCTGTTTAAACTTAGCAATGTCTTTCAGTAAACATTTCCCCTACACCCACCACTACTTGGAGCAACCTCAGAAAATATATGTCATTGTACTTTATAATCAGTATTCTCAGTTGTAACACACAAAAAAAGAACTCCAAATGCAATAGTTAAAGATAGTGGGATAGAAAGGGAGCTGAAGTAGTAAAAGTGCAGAAACTGATAATGTAAATGAAAAAGAATAACCACACAGATTATAAAGTAATTATATTGTTATGACTGACTGATGATTTTAAAAGCCTCTTAATCATATCAGAAGACAATTTACAAATCATCTCTTAACTCTATCCTACCTACCTTTATGTCTATAAACTTTTTCCTGACAAGTTTTTTTCCACACTTACATTTGAAACAATTCAGTCCATTCATATTCAAATGTTAAGTATGAGTGAAGTCACCTAATTGTTCACTTCAAAAAGTATATAAGGATTGTTTATAGTGGTATCATTCCTAAAAAGCCTTTACTTCTGTGTAATTTCATGTGCAGTTAAATATAATTTTTGTAATTTATTTAATTCTTTAGATTCTTAGAATTTTAAAAAAGTAAGGTAAGTCCTTCACGTAGCTTATGGGTCGACGTATCAGGGCTGAATCAGGACAAAAAATGTGTAATAGACATCAGTAAAATTTGGAGGTAATTTGATTTCTTTTTTTTTGTACCGATAATAGGATGAGATAAATTGAGGAAAAAAATGCATGATGAGTAGCATACATTTAAGAAAAATGAAATTATGTTTTGAGAAAAAGAGTTTTGAAAGAATGCATGAAGAAAGCTTTCTTAAAGGGTCATATACTTTGTTTATTGGAAGGAATCATGGTCTCAAATGTCACACTGGAGGTCCCTCCCATCCCCTATAGCTTGTGTAACACTACCAGATTAAAAAAAAAATCTTTATTTACTCATTAAGTGTAACACCTAGACAATGGATATCTATTGTCTATATACGCTAACCCCCAAAATGATGAGGACATTTTTAGGTGTAGTTTAGTTGGTTTAATGTTTGAGCCAGAAATCTCAACAGAGTGGCAAATGTATATCAATACTTTTCAAACCTATCTATTGACTATAAGTTCTAATATGACTTATATGTTCCACATTCATTTGAACATTTTAAAAGGTAAAGTATCCAATTACCAGTATGTGTAAAAGCGAAATAAAATGATGTAGTGCTATTAATACTAACAAAATTGACTATTGCAGCTTTGTGTGTTCTTGGTACTTCTTTCACACATTAACATATTCATTTACGTATGTAGTCTACATATATAATACTTTTCCTGTTTCATAAACTAAGATACTGAAGTAGAAACTCTCCCAAGTCCCATAGGCATTGACTGTCAAAGCGAGGGTTCAGAGCTGCTCTCCTTTTATTTTATGCTGTCAAAATGAAAATAAAGGTTATTTTTGAAAAATGTCAGAGTTGAATTAAATGTAAAACCAAGGTTGTGAATACAAATCTTTCTGACAATCTGAATCGTTTTCTGAATCTAAATAAATACTCATATTCAGAATAATTTATCTATTTTTCTTCCACTTTTCCCTCTTTTGATATAACAAATAAATTTTAACAATGTTTTTACTCTGCTGTCATAAATTTATAAACCATCTTTGAGAGAATAAGACATAAAACATCAAGGGTTTCTGCAACCTGCAAGATTAAAAGCCTGGTAGCAGCTTTCATCCCACTCTGTGCTTGAACCTGTCTGTGCCGGCAGAGCTAGCAGACTGTTTAAAGTTCCTGTGGCTTGGGCAAAAGCCAGGCTTTACAGACACAGTTTCACAGAAGAGAGACTTTTTCCCCTTTTGACTGGCCAAGTTTTAAATCCTTCAGTGGTTGAGTCTGATTAGAAAGGTAACACTGGGGGAAGGTGGAATGGAGTGTGGGAGTTGGTTTGTTGAGAAGTTATGTTTTATTAGAAAATAATAATAATAAAATGTCCTCAGCTGCAAAAGATCTAAAGACACAGCTATTTTCAGTTAATATTAGAAGCTAAAAGATGGCTAATTCTTATGTCACTGGTTTTGTCTCTGTGTTCATAGCTGCCTGGACATTAAAAAAAAAAAAAAGGAAAAGAAAAAAAGTCAGCAGCCACCTTGCCCCTTCACTACCATTGCTGTTTTCATTGGCTGGCTCTGAAGACACATTTCATTTCATTCACTCACTCATTTATTCACTCACACATTCTTTCATTTCTGACTTGGGGCTGCAATAAACCATATCATTGTGCTAGAATTCTAAGTTTAGCTTTTTCTATGCCTGTCTTGCCCTATTCTCTAATCACTGAATCTCTAAACTGCTGATTTTTTTTTTTTTACTCCAATGTAGTTTGAAATACGATAGTCTTATAAAGATATTTGATATTACATTTTTGTGTGTGGAGGGAAATGTGTGTGCCATATATCTGCAACTCAACAGTATTGATGTAAATATTTATACTTCTGTTGTGCTAGAATAATATAACAAGTACTTTTACTTCATGGAAAGATACAACCACCACCATGACCTATAACAGGAATCCTTCATCATGAATCTTTCAAGCTCCTCATTGAGAGAGTTCTCAGGGTTTTGTGAAGACTGAAATTACATGAAAATTGTATGTGTGTGTGTATATATATAAAAACATATATAAAGGTATATATAATATATACATGTGTAATATTTATAATATCCAGTAAAGACATTTGATATTTCTATTAGATTCCCAGAGTATTCTTTGATATACATCTGAGCACGAAACTGTGAATTACTTATGATAAATACCTTTATTTAAAGTTGTATATATGTACTTTGATTAAAATCAAGATACATGAATTTTATTACTGATTGGCAATGATTATGGGCATCAGAACATTCAGAAAAGTGTTCTCCCCAAATCATCCTTCTAAGTCTTCTTTCTCTTAGAACATACTAATCACAAATTTTCAGATGTAATGTTAGATTCCTGTACGTAGGAGATAAACTTAACAACTAACCAAAAATAAACAAACCCTAAAATATGTCACTTAATCCTCTTTTCTTCACCAGAGCCTATGGTTTGCACTCCTTCCAAATTAAAAATTCTTCAGCAAAATTCTACAGCTACCTTCATATCATTTACAGATCATTTCATATTCATGATCTGAGTTCTAGTCAAGCCCGCTAAGTACAAAACTTATGAAATTTTGCATGAGTCACCATTAAGTTAGTTCACCATGCCAACTCTGTGAGAAAACTTTAGAAGCTAAAATAAAGTGAAGAAGTAAACAAACATTTCGCTGAGATTATAGTTTATAAGTTATTAAACTGGGAATTAAATTCAGTCTACTAATTCCGTGTCATTTGCTCTTTTTCCTCCTCTCTCACAAGATGCTTTGGTAAATAATACACCTTCCTGCGTTACTGTAACTTCCCACTTCACTTCTCAATGATACTTAGTGTCAAATATCTTCTTGGTCTCCCTGTGCCACTACATTTATTCACTTTTCATTCACTTGTGCATCATTCACTTAATGCAAGTGTCTACTAATAACTTCCTGGTGATGTATTTAAAGAGAAACATTTAAAGAAGGCCCATTTATTTACAAGTTAACTTATCTTTCCCTTATTCCTAAATTAATATTCAAAATTTAGATTTTCAAAACTAGATGTCATTTATTCAAAGCTGCAGTTTTCGTTTTAATTTTTATGATTTCTCTACAGCAGTAATTTAGAAGGATTTATGTAAAGATACGAGGAAAGCAGTTGGAATCATTTTAGTATTCAGATGAATTGACTTATCTTAAGGAGATACTTTAAGAGTCTGTTTTGCTGAATGCTCTTATAACTTTAAATTTTTCCACTCTTCACTTTTGGAGAGAATTTCCTAACTCTCCTCTCTACTTCTGTAAACTTTATATATGATATAATATTTAGCTCCACATTGAATTCTTCCATGAAGTTTTCTCTTATTACCACAGCCTACAGTCAATTTATTATTCCCTGAAAAATTAGAACCAATATGTTATTAATGCATTGCAGTTAGTCAAAGGATAGTCAGATCCCTACCACTGTTTCCTTGAATTCTTCCATAATTTTTATTATAGTCTTTTGCAGAATTTGATTTGTTTCCATAGCTATATAAATAACTCATAGGGAAAGAATCTGTGTCTTTGGTCAGCTACAGCACTTGCTGAATTTTAAGTGCTCAACAGAAGTAGATTAATTCCACTTCACTAGTAAACTTTTCGTATCATATATTGTGCTTTAAAATTTTAGAACCCTCTTTAGGTTTATATGGAGTTTCATTTCTCTGCTAGGTTTCCGAGGTTTGTGTACTCATTATGACCATTTTTAAGTTTTTGAACATATATATGATAAACATGATGCTATGTGAAATTCATTCTCAAAATAATATGTACCATATAATTCAATTCATATGAACAAGTGAATTGAATATGAAATTAATTCATGATAAAAGATCAGAAAATAATGTTTGTCTCAGAATCAGTGGTGGGGTTATTGAGTGAAAAGGGGTATGTGGGGATTTTCTGGGTTGATTGAAATGCTCTATATCTTTTTGGGTAGAGGTTACATATATATATGTTCTTTTTTGTGTTTTTGAGACAAGGTCTTGCTTTAATACCCAGGCAGAGTTCTGTGGCATCATCAGAGCTCATTGCAGCCTCGAACTCCTGGGCTGAAGAGATCTTCCCACCTGTCTCCCAAGTAGCTGGGACTCCAGGTGCAGGCCACCACATCCTCCCTAATTTTCAAATTTTTTGCAGAGATCGGGTCTCACTTTGTTGCCTAGGCTGGTCTCCAACTCCTGGTCTGAAGTAATTCTCCCAACAACGCCTCTCAAAGTCCTGGAACCATAGGCGTGAGCCGCTGTGCCCAGCCTGCTTTTAAATCTTATCAAATTGTACACTTAAGATTTATTTTGCCATATGTTAACTGTATTTCAAAATAAAAGTTTAACTATAAAATATTATTTAGGAGTACATATAAAATAAAACTAAATTGTCACAAGTATACATATATAACAAACCTGCACGTTATGCACATGTACCCTAGAACTTAAAGTATAATATTAATAATAATAATAATAATAATAATAATAATAAAAGAAAGTGATTAGGGAAAATTTAGGATTGTAGTTACCTCTTTAGGGGTGAGGGAAAGTGATTAGGGAGGGGCACATTGAGGGCCTCTCAAGAACTAGTGATATTCTATTTCTTAATGTAAGTGGTGGATACATCAGTGTTAGTTTCATTACTGTGTCTTAGAATGAATATATATTTATGTACAATGTGTTTCAAATTATTTAAAGATTAACCCATAGATGTTTCTATTTTGCTTTCTGCATTCTTTCTATTGTTTAAATTCTGGAGGAAAAGATAAGTTAATGTCCCCTATTTGTTTTTCTTGATTCACAAAGGTATATAACTTTTTCCATCATGGAAGATTTAAGTAGTAACAGTGAGAAAAATTCAGTCCCTTGACATGAGAAAATGAATGTGGCTCATAGTAATGCCATATATTTTGCCAGGATTTCATAATTTATAAAGCACCCTAAAGTCAATGTAAGCATTTTGTCATAGTGATAAGGATGACTTGACAGGAAAGAAAAGTAAAAAAAAAAAAATGATAAAAAATATTTTTATTCTAAACTGTGCTTAAAATGTTTACATATATCATGATGTAATATTTACAAGAATGTGATAACAATAACTAGGGCATCCTGAAAAGGATAACCTAGAAGAAACAATACATATTTTATCACTTTTCTTGACTTTTATAAATCAGAAGACTGAGGATGGTGAAATGGTTTGGTCAAGATTACAGTTGCAGAGTGAGGACTAAAATCTATGTACCTATTCCTCATTCAATACTCTTTCTTCTGTTTTTTAAAGCTCTACATGAATTAAATTTCATGTTCCTTTGAGTCTCTGACCAGTTACCACCAAATATACAACAGGATGACCAACAAGAAAGTTACACACAAAGTGAATCTTCTCAATAATTTAAACCTACCCTGCTTTCTTTCACACTTCATTCATTTACTCAACATTTAACAAGCATTTATTTGCCAATCATCATTCCAGATTGTAAAGAAAGAAAGAAAGAAAGAAAGAAAGAAAGAAAGAAAGAAAGAAAGAAAGAAAGAAAGAAAGAAAGAAAGAATACGTGTCTCATTGTTTATACAGTGATCTTTTTTAAGACATAGAGAGGGTAACCCAATGGCGAAAATGTTTGTTTTCTAACCTTTTCTATGTGTCCAAATGCTTTACTACTAAACTTTCTGGTCATCTCTAGTGATGGAAGCAAGTGATTGTTTCACTGCATCTTGTTTAAACATAAAAATAAAAACAGTGGCAAAAATCTAGTAAGTCATATCTTAATCTGTTCTGCTCATACATATTTACATTTTCTTTGGAAAGTATATACACAATTTTATAGCTAATGAACAGTTTTTATTTAACCATTTTGTGCAAAAAAAAAAAAAAATCAATGACATTTACCTATTTACTATAAGGCTTCCAGTACCATGCCTTTGCCCTTCCTCTAATAAAACATCTAATATTTTCTTTTTCTCTTCCATGTTATCTGTTCTATCATCTTTACATTTTCTGCTTATTTCTCTGATGGTGTTACATAATTTTTCAAATAAATCATTTTAATTTTATAATATAGTAAAGTTTCCTAATCAAATTGATGGTATGAATTAGCTATTCATAGAAATGAGTTTTTAAAGTGAATGAAGGGGAAAATGTGAACAAAAGACTATCATTCAGAAAGAAGTGAAACAAACACTCCACTACTAAGCCATTCTAAATCTCTCAGAAATGCCCCTGGAATCTTGCTGATAGTAACTTTCCAAAAGGAAATTCCATGTGAAATGCTAATAGAATAATCTGGAATCATCTGTAATATTCTGCTGTTTATTTTGATAATATTTTGTGTGTATTGTCACTTTATTGTGCCTGATCTATATAGGATTTTATCTAATGTATATTTTGGAAAATGCCTGATAAATGAGATTTCCTATTGTTATATTTCTTCATACAATATAATTTGACCTCTTATCTTATTTAGAAGATAAATAATCCTTTCATGTATAAAATATTTGTAATCTTACTTTATCATTTAGCTGCAGTTAATGAAATAAATATTTATGTAAAAAATGATTAAATATTATTTGATATTGTATTTTAGAATAGTACTAGGCATAACATAAAGTATTATAAAATAAAAATATTTTATTCCTAGTTTAAATCATAGTTGATTTCATTACAGTCTTTACTGCTCTTGAAGCTCAAAGTTCTTTGGAGAGACAGATTAATATTTTTTTATAAAAGTTAAAAATACATTTTCCAACATATGCGGAACATATTTACCTTAGATATGTATGATGTATAGATATACTGAAACTTATTTGTTTATAGACCCTGAATAAATATTTAAACTAATGGAGAATAATTAAAACTATTATCCGCCCAAGCATGTCACTTCTAGGTTCATGTCAGATAACCCAAATCACGTGAGAATCCACTGAATTTCCAGAAGAATTGCTTCTTCTATGATCCAGTTGAAAACTGTTCTACCAAATTCTTGAAACTTCTTGATATTTGCAGCTCCCAACATCTTATTTTATCTCTGATCCCTGTCCTCAAAATATCTCCCTATAACAAATTTTTTTAACTCCTCTGCTGGGAAGAAAATCTATCCTCACTAGAATTTTCACATGCTCCTAGCATTTCTGCCTCTAGTCTCTACAATTTTGCTTCAGACTACTCCAGTCCACCAACAAGATCTATGATTTGGGGCTCGAGAGGTCTCCTAAGCCTCTGAAAGCAAATTAGACAGCATTAGCAGAAAGGAATTTGACAACAAGTCTTTTTTGGGGATCATTGTCTCTGTTTTTTAAATCACAAAAAGTTACGGATTGAAAACTAAAGTATTTCTCCATCTGTTTATGCTATTTTGTAAATTATATTTAGCTCTTTATATTTATGATACCATTAGGCCACTGTCAGAGTACTTTCAACACTGGCTAAGCAGGTAGATTTGACATAATAGAAAGGCATAGACTATCAAGCCACACTAATACGGCCTGAATCAAACTCTACCACTTATTGGGTATGTGATGTTAGAAAACCTACTTATGTCTCAGATTTCCATTTTCTCATATTTAAGTTAGAGTGATCATATATGCTTTTTTTTAAATATTAAGCAAGTTCTGTGATTTATAGGTAGATAGATATAGATAGATGATTGATAGATAGATAGATAGATAGATAGATAGATAGATAGATAGATAGATGATAGATAGATAGATAGATTAGATATAGATCATACAGGTATTAACTTATCCTAAGTATTCAAACAAAAAGTAGACACTTTTTTTGAATGGTGAAGCTATTTTTTCTTTTAGTCACAAGAAGGGGCAAAATGCAAGGAGCTTCTTAATTATATCTCTGAAAAATATAGAGCAAAGGTCTAATTGTCACTACCAACAACCATTAGTTTTAATGTTGCCTGTTTTCAGATAAACTTAAACACCTTAACATAAGTACTCCTTTACTTTTTCTAACTTTGTCCCACTCAAAATCACTCTGAAGAGGATTAAGTGGTAGATAAAATAAGCATAATACAATTTAATGATAGACTCTAGATGGTTATATAATAAAATGTTGTGAATAAAACTCACTGAATCAAATGCCAGATTGGAAAAAAGTATTTTATGTTGATCTAACCTTATTATCATACAAAATAACTTTTAAGGGAAAAAAAAAAACCTGAGAAAAATGTTGAGTGTTTGATATTCAAGCGGAATCAACAGGGATATAAATACGTAAACCAAAACAAGCCTTCTTTGTAATGCATCTTCTGCAACATGGCTCATCTGCTTGCTACTAATCAAAAGTTTAGTGTATTTTTGGCCAAAAGAAATTACTAACCCCCAAGAGAAGTTAAATAATGGAAAATTATTTAACTTCCCTGAAGTTAAATAATGGAAAATCCTGTAGTGCACCCAAAGTTTTGTCAAGTTAGCACCTCAAAACAAATTTTGGGATGCTGCCGTGCAATGAAAGATTTACTCTATTTTACAAGTAGAAAAACTTTCAAATGGTATTCAAATATTAGTATAGAATGAACACGGTTAGGCTTTTAACTATTCAACAAAAGCCAGGTAACGAACAATAAGGGAATGTAATATCAAAAATACAGTGCTTGAGATATTTGGCTCAAAATGAATTGTTAAAGGACAGCTTGAGGTTCAGACATCTTAACAGAGTGAAACTATTGTATCAGTTACACGTTGTATCAGTTAAAGTTACAGTTACGTTGCTTCACAAACTTTAGTATTCAGAAATACTATTATCATTGTAAAGGCACAATACTAAAAATATTGAAGACAGAAAAAACAAACATACTATGAAAGACTTTTATTAAATTGTTAAGATTACATTTTTGAAGTATTAAGAGTAGAATCAAATTTCTAGTTTTGCAGGCTTTATTCTTTCTACCTATAGGTATTCATTTTTGCCATAGACACCTTATAAGTGAATAATTTGTGACACTATAAAATTATATAATTTGGAAGATAGATGGAGTAAAAATGGAGGAGGGTAGAAAATCCACACCATGAAGATGAAATAATGGTTTGAGACTTTTTGTTTTATTCTATTTCAATAATTTTTGGGAAACAGGTGGTTTTTGGTTATGTGGATAAGTTCTTTAGTGGTGACATCTGAGATTTTGGTACACTCCTCACTCAAGCAGTGTGCACTCTACCCGATGTGTAGTATTTTATTCCTCACCCACCTCCCACCTTGTCCCCCAAGTCCCCAGAGTCCATTATGTTATTCTTATGCCTTTGTGTTCTCATAGCTTAGCTTCTATGCATAAGTAAGAATATACAATATTTGGTTTTTCATTCCTGAGTTACTTCACTTAGAATAATAGTCTCCAGCTTCATCCAGGTTGCTGCTAATGCAATTATTTCATTCCTTTTTATAGCTCAGTAGTATACTATGGTGTTTAAATGCCACATTTTCTTTATCCACTCATTCATTGATAGACATTTAGGTTGATTTCATATTTTCACAATTGTGAATTGTGCTGCTATAAACATGTGTGTGAAAGTGTCTTTTTCATATAATGACTTATTTTCCTTTGCATAGATACTCAGTAGTGGGATTGCTGGATCAAATGGTAGTTCTACTTTTAGTTCTTTAAGGAATCCCATACAGTTTTCCATAGTGGTTATTCTAGTTTACATTCCAACTAGTGCTGTAAAAATGTTCCCTTTTCACCACATCTACATCAATCAACATATATTTTTATCTTTTTAATTTTTTTACTTATAGCCATTCTTGCAGGAGTGAGGTGGTATCTCATTGTGGTTTTAATTTGCATTTCTCCGATAATTAGTGAAATTAAGCATTTTTTTTCATGTTTATTAGCTATTTGTATATCTTCTTTTGATAATTGGTTATTCATGTCCTTTGCCCACTTTTTATGAGATTATTTGGGATTTTTTGCTACTTTGTTCGAGTTCCTTATATATTCTGGACATGAGTCCTTTACCACATGCATAGTTTGCAAATATTTTCTCCCATTCGGCGGGTTGTCTGTTTACTACGTTGATAGTTTCCATTCTCTCTCTCTCTCTCTCCCCCCCCCCCCTCTCTGTGCTGTGCAGAAGCTCTTTAGTTTAAGTAGGTCTCATTTGCCAAATTTTGTTTTTGTTGCATTTGTTTTTGGGTTCTTGGCCATGAATTCCTTGCCTAAGCCAATGAATGGAAAAGTTTTTTGATGTTCTAGAATTTTTATGATTTCATGTCTTGGATTTAAGTATTTGATCCATCATGAGTTGATTTTTGTATAAGGCAAGGGATGAGGATCCAGTTTCATTCTCCCACATGTTGTTTGCCAATTATCTCAGCACCATTTGTTGAATAAGGTGTCCTTTTCTTACTTTATGTTTTTTGTATGCTTTATCGAAGATAGTTGGCTGTAAGTATTTGGCTTTCTTTATGGGTTATTTCTACTTTTCCATTAGTCTGTGTGCCTATTTCTATACCACTGCCATAATATTTTGGTAACTATTGTAGCCTTTTAGTGTAGTATGGAGTCAGGTAATGTGATGCCTCCAGATTTGTTCTCTTTGCTTAGTATCAGTTTGACTATGTGAGCTCTTTGAATTTTAACATTTTTTTTTCTAGTTCTGTGAAGAATGATAATGGTATTTTGATGGGAATTGAATTGAATTTATAGATGGATTTAGCATTATGGTCATTTTCACAATATTGGTTCTAACCATTCATGAGCATTGTAAGTGTTTCCACTTGTTTGTGTTGTCTATGATTTCTTTCAGCAATGTTTTGTAGTTTTCCAGTTTTCTTTGCAGAGATCTTTCACCTCCTTGGTTAGGTATATTCTCAAGTATTAAACTTTTTTTGTCGCTGTGTAAGTAAAAGGGGTTGAGTTCTTGATTTGAGTCTCAGCTTGGTAGTTGTTTGTATATAGCAATGCTACTGCTTTATGTATATCAATTTTGTATCCTGAAACTTTACTGAATTTTTTATCAAATCTAGGAGCTTTCTGGATGAGTGTTTAGATTTTTCTACACATACGATCATATCATCACCAACCACTGACAGTTTGACTTTTCTCTTTTCTGATTTAGATGCCGTTTATTTCTTTTCCTTGTCTGATTTTTCTGGCTAGGGCATCCAGTACTATGTCAAATAAAAGTGGTGAAAGTAGGCATCCATGTCTTGTTCCAGTTCTCAGAGGGAATGCCTTCAACTTTTTCCCATTCAGTATGATGTTGGCTGTGGGTTTGTCAGAGATGGCTTTTATTTCTTTGAAGTATGTCCCTTCTATGCCAATTTTGCTGAGGGTTTTATCATAAAGGGATGCTGTATTTGTCTAATTTTTTTTCTGTGTCTATTGAGATGGTCATATGATTTTGGTTTTAATTCTGTTAATGTGATGTGTCACATTTATTGACTTGCATATGTTAAAACATCCCTGCATCACTGGTTTGAAACCCATTTGATCGTGATGTATTATTTTTTTGAGATGCTGTTGGATTTGGTCAGTCAGTATTTCGTTGAGGATTTTTTCATGTATGTTCATTGGGGATATTGGTCTGTAGTTTTCTTTTTTGTTATGTCCTTTCTTAGTTTTGGTATTAGAGTGCTACTGGCTTCACAGAATGATTTAGGGAGAATTTCCTCTTTCTCTATCTTTTGGAATAATTTCAGTAGGAAATGTACCAATTCTTTTTTGAATGTCTGATAGAATTCAGCTGTGAATCCTTCTGTTCCTGGACTTTTGTTATTGGTAATCTTATTAATTACTGTTTTAATGTTCCTACTTGTTATTAGTCTTTTCAGAGTTTCCATTTTTTGTGTGATTTAATCTAGAAGTGCTGTATATTTCCAGGAATTTATCCATCTCCCTTAGATTTTCTAGTTTGTGCACATAATGCTGTTCATAGTAACCTTGAGTTATCCTTTGTATTTCTGTGATATTGATTGTAATGTCTCCTGTTTCAATTCTCATTGAGCTTATTTGGATTTTCTCCCTTCTTTTTTTGATGTTAATTTCATTTCACTAATGGTCTATGAATTATTTTGTCTTTTCAAAAAAAAAAAAAACAGCTTTCTGTTACACTTTTCCTTTGTGTGTTTTTTGTTTCAATTTAATTTAGTTCTACCCTGATTTTTGTTATATATTTTATCCTGCTGGGTTTGGGTTTTGTTTGTTCTTGTTTCTCTAGTTCCTTGACATGTGACATTAGATTGTCTATTTGTGTTCTTTCACACTTCTTGATGTAGGCATTTAATGCTATGAACTTTCCTCTTAGCACTACTTTTGCTATGTCCCAGAGGTTTTGATAAGTTGTGTGACCATTATCATTCAATTCAATGAATTTTTTAATTGCCCTCTTGATTTCATTGTTGACCCAGAGATCATTCAGAAGCAGATTATTTAATTTCCATGTATTTATATAGTTTCGAGGGTTCCTTTTGGAGTTAATTTTCAGTTTTATTCCACTTTGGTTGAAGAAGATACTTGATATAATTCTAAACTTCTTAAATTTATTAAGACTTTTTTTGACTTATCATGTGGTGTATTCTGGAGAATACCCCATGTGTTTCTGAAAATAATATATAGTCTGCTGTTGTCATGTAGAATGTTCTGTAAATATCTGTTAAGTTCATTTGTTCTAGGGCATAGTTTATGTCTATTTTTTCTTTGTTGACTTTCTGCCATGATGACCTCTCTAGTGCTATTAGTGGAGGTATTGAAGTGCCCACACTATTATTGTGTTGCTGTCAGTCCCATTTCCTAGGTCTAGTAGTAATTGTTTTATGAATTTGGGAACTCCAGCGTTAGGTGAATATATATTTAGTATTGTGATATTTTTCTGTCGAACAAATCCTTCTATCACTGTATAATATCCCCCTTTGTCTTTCGTTACTGTTGTTGCTTAAAGTCTGTTTTGTCTGATATAAGAATAGCTACTCCTGCTCCCTTTTGGTTAGCATTTCCATAAAACATCTTTTTCCATTCCTTTACCTTAAGTTTATGTGAGTCTTCATGTGTTAGTTCTGAGTCTCTTGAAGACATCAAATACTTGGTTGGTGGATTTTTATCTATTCTGCCATTCTGTATAAGAATTTAGTGCATTTACATTCAACATAGTATTGAGACATGAGGTACTGTTCTATTCATCATGTTTGTTGTTGCCTAAATATCCTGGGGATTTTTTAATTGTGTAATTATTATCTAGACCCTGTGAGAGTCATGCTTTAAGGGGTGATATGGTTTGGCTATGTCCCCACCTAAATCTCATCTTGAATTGTAACTCCCACAATTCCCACATGCTGTGGGAGTAAGAACCTAGTGGGAGGTGTTTAAATTCTGGGGGTCAGTCTTTCCTGTGCAGTTCTCATGATAGTGAATGATTTTCACGAGATCTGATGGTTTCAAAAATGGGAGCTTCCTCGCACAAGCCCTCTTCTCTTGTCTGCTGCCATGTGAGATGTGCCTTTCACCTTCCACCATGATTGGGAGGCCTCCCACCCACGTGGAAATGTAAGTCCAATAAACCTCATTCTTTGTAAATTGCTCAGTCTCAGATATATCTTTATCAGCAGCATGAAAATGGACTAATGCAGTAAATTAGTTCCAGAAGAGTGGGTTGCTGATGGAATGATACCTGAAAATGTGGAAGTGACTTTGAAACTGGGTAACAGGCAGAGGTTGAAATATTTTGGAGGGCTGACAAAAAGGTGGGAATATGCAGAAAGTTTGGAACTCCCTAAGGACTTGTTGAAAGGCTTTGACCAAAATGCTGATAATGATATGGACAATGAAATCCAGACAGAGATGGTCTCAGATGGAGATGAGAAACTTGTTGGGAACTGGAGCAAGAGTGATTCTTGTTATGTTTTAGCAAAGAGATTGGCAGAATTTTGTTCCACCCTAAAGATTTGTGAAACTTTGAACTTGAAAGAGATGATTTAGGGTATCTGGTGGGATGAATTTCTAAGCAGCAAAGCATTCAAGAAGTGATTTGGGTGCTGTTAAAGGCATTCAGTTTTATAAGGGAAAGAGAGCACAAAAGTTCATAAAATTTGCATCTTGACAATGTGATAAAAAAAAGAAAATTCCATTTTCTTAGGAGAAATTCAAGACAGTTGCAGAAATTTGCATAAGTAATGAGGAGCTAAGTATTCATCCCCATGACAATGGGGAAAATGTCTGCAGGGCATATCAGAGGTCTTCACAGCAGCCCCTCCTATCACAGCCTCAGAGGTTTAGGAGGAAAAAATGGTTTTGTAGGCTGGACCCAGGGTCCCTCTGCTGTGTGCTGTCTAGGAACTTGGTGCCCTGCATCCCAGCCACTCCAGCTGGGACAAAAGGGGCTGAGGTACAACTCAGACTGTTGCTTCAGAGGGTGGAAGCCCCATGCCCTTTCAGCTTTTATGTGGTGTTGAGCCCGAGAGTGCACAGAAGTCAAGAACTGAAGTTTGGGAACCTCCACCTAGATTTTAGTAGGTGTATGGAAATGCATGAATGCCCAAGCAGAAGTTTGCTGCAGGGGTGGGTTCCTCATAGAGAACCTCTGCTAGGGCAGTGCATAAGAGAAATGTGGGGTGGAAGGCCCCACACAGAGTCCCTGCTGGGGTACCACCTAGTAGATCTGTGAGAAGAGGGCCACCATCCTCCAGATCCCAGAATGGTAGATCCACCAACGGTTTGCACTGTGTCTGGCAAAGCCACAGACACTCAATGCCAGCTGATGAAATGAGCAAGTGGGAGGCTATAACCTGCAAAGCCACAGGGGTGGAGCCCCAAGTCCATGGGAACCCACCTCTTGCATCTGTGTGACCTTAATATGAGATATGGAGTCAAAGGAGACCATTTTGGAGCTTTAAGATTTGATTGTCTTGCTGGATTTTGGACTTGCATAGGGCCTGTAGCTGCTTCATTTTGGCCAATTTCTCCCATTTGGAATGGCTCTATTACTCAATGCCGGTACCCCCATTGTATCTACGAAGTAATTAAATTGCTTTTGATTTTCCAGGCTCATAGGTGGAAGAGACTTGTGTCATCTTAGCTGAGACTTTGGACTGTGGACTTTTGGGTTAATGCTATTATGAGTTAAGACTTTGCAAGATTGTTGAGAAGGCATGATAGGTTTTGAAATGTGAGGACATTAGATTTTGGAGGGGCCAGAGGCACAATAATATGGTTTGACTCTGTCCCCACCGAGCTCTCATCTTGAATTCCTACATGTTGTGGGAGGAACCCATTGGAAGGTAATTGAATCATGGGGGCAAGTCTTTCCTTTGCTGTTCTTATGATAGTGAATAAGTCTCATGAGATCTGATGGTTTTAAGAAGGGGAGATTCCCTACACAAGCTCTCTTCCCTTCTCTGCTGCCAAGTGAAACATGCCTTTCACCTTCTATCATGATTATGGGGCTTCCCCAGCCGTGTGAGACTGTAAATCCAATAAACCTCTTCTTTTGTAAATTGCCCAGTCTTGGATATGTCTATATCCACAGTGTGAAAATGGACTAATTCAAGGAGGTTCTATTTGGGTGTATTTCAAGATTTTATTTTTTAAGATTTAAAATTCCTTTAGCCATTTCTTGTAGTGCTGGTTTAGTAGTAGCAAATTCTCTCAGCATTTGAGCATTTGTTTGTCTGAAAGACTTTATTTCATCTTCATTTATGAAGCTTAGTACTGCTGGATACAATAATCTTGGCTGACAATTGTTTTTTTTTAAGGAAGATAAAAATAGAACCCTAATTTCTTCTGGCTTCTAAGGTTTCCTTTCAGAAATCAACTGTTAATCTCATAGGTTTTTCTGTATAAATTAACCTGATGCCTTAGTCTCACAGCTCTTAAGATTCTCTCCTTTGTCCTGACTTTAGATGACCTGATGACTATGTGCCAAGGTGATATAGTTAGGCTTTATATCACCACCAAAATCTCATCCTGGATTATAATTCCCATAATCCCCACATGTCAAGAGACAGACTAAGTGGAGGGCAATTTGATCATGGGGGTGGTTTTCCCAAGGCTGTTCTCATGATAGTGAGTGAGTTCTCAGGAGATCTGATGGTTCTATAAGGGCCTCTTCCCCCTTCACTTGGCATTTCTCCTTCCTCCCACCTTGTGAAGAAAGTGCCTTGCTTCCCCCTCACATTCCACCATGATTGTAAGTTTCCCAAGGCTGCCTCAGCCATGCTGAACTGCACATCAATTAAACCTTTTTCCTTTATAAATTACCCAGTCTCAGGCAATTCTTTAAGGTAGTATGAAAATGGAACAATACACTAGACCTTTCTGTGATTAATTTCTCAGGAGTTATTTGAGCTTCTTGTATTTGGATGTGTAGATCTCTAGCAGGGCCAGGGATGCTTTCCTCAATCATTTCCTCAAATAAGTTTTTCAAACATTAAGATTTCTCTTCTTCCACAGTAACACAAATTATTCTTAGGTTTGGCCATTTAAGATAATCACAGGCAGGATGTGGTGGCCCATGCCTATATTCCTAGCACTTTGGGGGGCCGAAGCAGGCAGATCACCTGAGGTTAGGAGTTTGAGACCAGCCTAGCCAACATGGTGAAACCCCATCTCTACTAAAAATACAAAAAAAAATTAGCTGTGCATGGTGGCAGGTGCCTGTAATTGCAGCTACTCAGGAGGCTGAGTCAGGAGAATTGCTTGAATCCGGGAGGCAGAGGTTGTAGTGAGCCAAGATTGTGCCACTGCACTCCAGCCTGGAAAACAAGAGTGAAACTTCATCTCAAAAAAAAAATAAAAGATAATCACAAATTTCTGATGGGACTTTATTTTTTCAATTCTTTATTTTTTTGTCTTTGTCTGATTGGGTTAATTTGAAAGCCTCATCTGTGAGCTCTGAAGTTCTTTCCTCTACTTGTACTCATCCATTGTTAAAACTTTCCAGTGCAGTTTGTATTTCCCTATGTGTGTCTTTCATTTCCAGAAGCTGTGATTTTTTTAATGATATCTATATATGTAGAAAATTTTTCATCTATAGTCTCTATTTCCATTTCTCTGAGTTGGTTTTCAGCTTTCTGTGGCATCTCCTTGAGTAGCTTAATAATAAACCTAAATTCTTTATCTGCCAATTCAGAGATTTCTTTGTGTTTTGGATCCATTGCTGGGGAGCTCATGTGATCTTTTGGGGGTGTTATAGAACCCTGTTTTTTCATGTTACTAGAATTACTTTTCTGTTTTCTTCTCATTTGGGTGGACTATTTCCTAAAATTGCTCTTCAATTCATTTTTGATTGTTCTGTGGTGTTTTTAATTTAAATTTCTCTTTTTCCCTCATAAAGATCAGATTTTAATGTTTATTTTTGCCTAATTTTTTATTTGGTGCTTGTAGGGGAGAAGATTCTTTATGAGATTCTTGATTATAGAAAGTCTTTGTGCATTCACTTTCCCCAAAGCTGATTGTAGCAGTTATAGTTTTGGTGTGTGGGTGAGTTCACTATCTTCTATGGATATGGGATGTCAGGGATCTCTTGAAGTTTATTTCATTTTCTTGTGGTGTACAACTTATTTATTTATTAATTTTTTCCAAATGTTTTATTTACTCGGTTTATAATTCAGACATCAGGTCAATAGGGAAAGTATCTCTGATTAGGCACTGGTTGTGGCTAAGGTGGGTTAGTAGATGTAATACCCAATGGTGGACCAAGGTCTCAGCCTTGATGAGAGCAACTAGGGGAACTCTTAATTAGATGTAGTGAAGTTTTATCAGGATGAAGAGTGGGAGCTACTTTAGCTACTTTAGCTCCTCTGTCAGGTCAGTAGGAAAGCTATTCACCTCACAGCCTCACTCCTATCCTAGTGTTTCAGCCATTCAGATCAAACAGGCACCTCTTTTCATACACACACACACACACACACACCCCTATATATATATATATATATATGTTGCAGGTATAGAAAAATTTTGACTCTGCCTGTCTTGCAGGCCTGAATCTGGGGTGTGATTCTCCTATAGGGCTACAATCACCCTGGATGGTTCCAGAAAGACTGTCTACAGGTGCCTCCATACTGCGTTCCAGTGGGGGTAAGCTTCAGCTGTGTCTGCAGTAGAGTACTCAAGGAAACAAGGACCCCTTCTCTAAGGCTCTTCATGATCATAGAGGCTGCCTGCCTCTTGAGTTATAGGTGTACACTTTCTCCACTGCAGTCAGCACTGCAATTGTGTCTCTGCTGTGGGAAACTACCCACCGGTGGAAAGACCTGGAACTCAAGTCCTGCTGTTCAGATTCTTTTGTGTCATAGGATGATCCATTGATGTCATGCTCTGCCTTTTCCCCTAGGGATAGGTCTTCCTGGAAGCTGGATTGCAGTGATTGTTATTGCTCTTCTGGTCGAGCCACTTAGCGGGGGTACCAGCCTCTGGGTTGGTGCTGAGAAATGTCTGCAAAGTATCTTGTGATGTGATCAGTCTTCAGGTCTTCCAACCATGGATACCAGCACCTGCTCTGGTGGAGGTGGCAAGGGAGTAATATAGACTTTATGAGCATCCTGGGTTGTGGACAGCTTTAGTGTGCCTGCTCTCTGTAATTTTGGTTGTACTAGCAGTGAAGTTGTCATGCAGACACACTCAGTATCTCCAGTTAGCCAGGATGTTGCAGGAAATGGAATTAGGTATTGTCTTCCCCTTTCTGGGATCAGGGTTATTCTGACAAGAGTCGCAGTAGTGACCTGAGTTGCTTCGCCTCCAGTCAGGAGGTGGTGCTTTCAAGAGAGCACCAGCTGCAGTATTACCAGCGGGATTTGAGCTTGCTTTGTATTGGCCTGGGGAAGTATTCTGATTTATGAGGCGATGGGCAGGGCCATAAAACTCCAAAGAGTTTTTCCTTTGTGTTCAGCTATCAGGGCAAGTAGAGATATGGCATTATGTTGGGGCAGGATTAGGAAGGTCTAAGCTCAGAATCTCTTGGGTAAGGCTTGACATGGCCACTGTGGGGAAGTGGGGAGTAGTTCTCCGGCCAATGGAGTTATATTCCAGAGGGGATTATGGCTGCTTCTGCTGTGCAGTATAGTTCACAAAGGATGTGGGGATAGCTGGTAGTGAAAAGCCTCACCCAGCTCCCACGCAGTTGACGAGGCCAGTCTCACTCCCACAGTTCCCTGCTAAAAGCATTGAGTTTAGATCCAGGCAGCCTGTGTGTGAAACTCAGACCTGCCCCAGGGCATAAGCTTCCCCACTAAGAAAGCAAGCAGAGCTTTCAGGCTACATCCCTCCCCATCTGCCCACAATGTCACCAGCTACTGTGCTGCTCATATCTGCAGCAATTCCTGCTCATCCCCCAGATTCTGCTCAAGAAAATTCGTGCCCACTTGAAATTGTCACAAAATTCAGTTGGAAGCTTCTTTCACCCTGCAACCCCTGCCTAATTCCATTGGCTGCTTTCCCGAAGGTCCCCTGAGAGATATAGTCAGGGATGGCTTTCCTGGGCTCAAGCTGGTGAGTGAAAGTGCATATAAGACTCTTTTCACTGCTGCTTCTACTTATAGTGTGCATGACTACCTAAATCTATTCCAGCTCTAGGCAAAATTAAGTCCTTCTCCTATGATCCGGATTTTCAGATTCCCTAATAAGGATGGGTGTGTTTAGAGGCAGGTTTTCTCCCTCTCACAATTTGGGAACTCAACAGTTTTTTGCTTGTGTTGTGGAGTTTGCAGCAGTGTGCTGTTTCTTTCAAAGGATCTGTGAATTCTTTTGGTTTTGCTGGTATGTTTTTTGTGGTGGTTCTTGGAACACAAGTTCAGTGTGAGTCTCCACACTCTGTTCTGTTCATCCAAGTGGGAGATGCATGTCAGCCCTGCCTCTTATCTGCCATCTTCCTGAAGTCAGCAGTTTGAGACATTTAATCAGTCCATATTTGGTAAGCACCACACACAGCACACAGCTGTGTGTGGAAAGCCACAAATAAGGATGCGATTGAATCCAATATGAATTTGTTGATCATCTATTACTTTCTAGGTTTTATGGAATAAGTTCAAGTATACCAATTAAAAGATAAATTGGCAGGTGATTTAAAGAGCATGAATCAACTATACACTGTCGGCAAGAAACTCACTTCAAATATCATATAGGTGAGTTGAAAGAAAAAGCTTGGAAAAAAACATATTATGCAAACATTAATCTAAGGAATGCATAAGTGCCTTTGTTAATACCATCCAAAGTAGATTTCAAAACAATTACTAGAGACAGAGAGGGACATTATATGCTGAAAAAAGGATCAATCCACAAAGAATATATGACTGTTGCAGGACAAGTCAGAGACAAAACCCCTCAGACACCGAGTTAAAGAAGCAAGCGGTTTATTCGTCCGGGAGCATCGGCAAGACTCCTGTTTCAAGAGCCGAGCTCCCCGAGTGAACAATTCCTGTCCCTTTTAAGGGCTCACAACTCTAAGGGGGTCTACTTGAGAGGGTAGTGATCAATTGAGCGAGCAGCAGGTACGTGACTGAGGGCTACATGCACTGGTAATTAGATTAGAACAAAACAGGACAGGGATTTTCACAGTACCTTTCTTTACAATGTCTGTAATCTATAGATAACATAACCGATTAGGTCGGGGGTTGATCTTTAACTACCAGGCCCAGGGTGTGGCACGGGGCTGTCTGTGGATTTCATTTCTGCTTTTTAGTTTTTACTTCTTTTTGCTTTGGAGGCAGAAATTGGGCCTAAGACAATATGAGGGGTGGTCTCCTCCCTTATGACAATCATAAATGCTGCAATATATGTGATGCAAAAATCAAAAGGACTGAAAGGATAAATAGATAAATCTATAATTATAGCTGAGGACTTCAACACCCCTCTCTCAGTGATAGATAAATAGACAAAAATAGTTAGCAAGGATATAGAAATTAGCACCACCATTTACCAACAAGATCTAATCAACATTTTTAGAAGTCTCTATCCAACAATAGTGGAACACTCATTCTTTTCAAGTAACAATAGAGTGTATAACAATAGAGACGATGTCCTGGGACATAAAATAAATTCTTGCAAATTAAAAAGAATTGTAACCATACAGAGTGGATCCTCTAACTCCAACTAAATCAAATTAGGAATAAAAAAATAGAAAGCATAGAGAAAAATCTACAAACATTTGGAAGCTACAAACATACTTCAAAATAATCCATGGGTCAAAGAGGAACTCTCAAGAGAAAAAAAAATACATTGCACTGCGTGAAATTAAAATCATACCAAAATTTGTGTGACACAACTAAACAGTGCTGAGAGGGAAATTTATAGCACTAGATGCATACATTTGAAAAAGTTTCAAATCAATAATCTAAACTTCCACTTAAAGAACCTAGGAAAAGAGCAAAAATAAAAGCAGAAGTCAATTTGATTGAAAATAGAAAAAAATACAATAGGGTATACTAATAAACCAAAAATCTGTTTCTCTGAAAAAAAAAAAAAAATACAGTTTACAGACCACTAGTAAGGTTGCCAAAGAAACAAAGAGATAATCAGAAGTTAACAATATCAGGAATGAAACAGGGTATATCATTATAAATCCCTTAGATATAAAAAATGATAATGAAGAAATACGATAGACAAGCCCACACGCATACATTTGACGACTTATAAATTAGATAAAATTGAGCTATCACAAGATCAGAAAACCAAACACTGCATGTTCTCACTCATACGTGGGAGCTGAACAATGAGAACACGTGGACACAGGGAGGGGAACATCACACACAGGGGTCTGTCGGTGGGTGGGGAGCTAAGGGAGGGATAACATTAGGAGAAATACCTCATGCAGGTGACTGGTTGATGGGTGCAGCAAACCACCAGGGGACGTGTATACCTATGTAATAAAACTGCACGTTCTGCACATGTAACCCAGAACTTAAAGTATGATTAAAAAAAAAAAAAAAAAGGAGGAGGAGCCAGCAGGACTCCAGGCCACACTTTCAAATCAACAGAAGTAGTGTTTAGTGTCTATGCTGACTTCTAACTTTATTTAAAGGATTCCACTGGAACAAAAAACAACAAAAACAACTACTAACTCTACTGTAACTCATGTGATATGAGATAATTTGTATAGCCCTTATAACTATTAAGAAAATTGAATTAGTATTTTAAAACTCCCAAAATCAAAAACCACAGGTCCAGATATTTTCATTGAAGAATTCAAGCAAACAAATAAATCAGAATTAATACCAATTCTATATAATGCGTTCAAGAAAATTAAAAAAGGGATCGCTTTCTCAAGGAGAAAGACTACTTCCCAGTACTCTTTATGAGGTGATGATTAACCTTCTATCAAAATCAGAAAAAGAGACTGCAACAAAAGAAAATAGCAGATATTTCTCATAAATACAGATGTAAAAATTCTTAACAAAAGCTTAGGAAATAGAATTAAGCAATGTAAAAAAAGAAGAAAATATCATGACCAAATGGAGTTTATTCTAGAGATGCAAATTGGTACAACATTTGAGAATCAATGAATAAAACTTACTTTAGTAACAGGCTAAAGAAAAAATAATTACATAATCATATGAATCAATGCAGGAAGCAATTGAGAAAACCCAGAATCCACTTATTTTGTTTTGTGCTCTCTGAACTTTCAGGATCTATATTTTAGTGTCTGTCATAAATTTTGGAAAATTCTTCGCAACTGTTACTACAAATATTCATTTGGCTTTTTTTATATATCTTTATTCTCCTTCTGCTATTTTAATAATGCATGTTACACCTTTTGAAATTGTCCCACAATTCTTAGATGTCCTGTTCTTTTTATTTTCCCCTTCTTTTTTTGCTTTGCATTTTAGCTTGGAAAATTTACATTGACATATCTTCAAGTTCAATTTTCTTTCTTCAGCTGTGAGCAGTCCACTCTTGAGACCATTGGAACATTCTTCATATTTCTTAGAGTGTCTTGAATTAGTAGCACTTCCTTGGTTCCTTTTTCATATTTCTATCTCTCTGCTTACATTCCCCATGTGTTCTTGCAAGTTGTCTGCCTTTCTCATTTGATCTGCATTTTTTCTTTGATCTCTTAACATATTAATCACAGTATTTTAAATTCCTAGTTCGGTAATTCCAACATTTCTGCCATATCTGAGTCTTCTTTTGTTACTGCTTTGTTTGTGTAGACTGTGTTTTTCTTGCCTTTTATCATGCTTGAAATGTTTTGTTGAAAGTTGGACATCATGGACTGAGTAATAGGACCTAAGTTAAACAGGTCTTTAGTGTGAAGTTTTATGTTAATCTGCCTAGGAGTTTATCTGTGTTTCATGTTTGCCATACTGTAGGTGCCCAAAGTTTCAAATCTCTCTACTGTTCTTGATTTTTGTCTCCCTTCCTGATTTTGGATTTTCCTAAAAAGTCCTTCTTAAACAGAGAGTGATCCTTGTAGTCCTTTCATCTTTAATTCACTATTATTATACCGGAGCCTTGTAGATGTGGTTGGAAGGTATGTGGGAGAAGGGTAAACATTCTATATTTCTATGACTTAATCTCAGTCTTTAGCCAGAGGAAAGCTGGCCCTCATTAATAGTAGGGTCATGCTGGATAGCAGCTGGCTTAGAGTGGGGAAATGACACGATTACAAAAATCACAAGAGTAGATGACAGGGAAGCAAGAAAATTATAGCAGGGATGAAGATTAGAATGTGTTGTAGATGGGAGGCACAGGGCTTGTTGAAGGAGGATGGGGGCATGGTGGTCTGTAAATGACATTGCTGATCTCCATACCAAATGACAAAGTGAGTTGGCTGTGTTAGAATAAACAGGGTGTTGAGGAGCAGTGAAATCCTTAAAGGAGGTGATAATAGACAAAGCAAAGATGGAGTGCTTGGCATAGACATTGAGGATGTTAAGAAGGGTGTTTATCACAGAAAAATTATTTCATAGGACATATGTAATTTGTAAGAAAGGGAAATTTGGAACAGGAGAGAGGAAGTATATATAGTTATTTATGGCTATCAAAAAGTAGGAGATCACTGGATGAGTTTATACCTTAGGCAAGATAGCAAAATAAATAAGACAGATATCCTAAATCCTAACCTCGAAAAGCTAAAGGGAAATAATATAAACAGTCATTTACTATAAAAATGCTCCACAGGGATTCATTTATTGTCCCGTGCATGCAGCACTTGTGCATAATATGCCTGCATGATCTTCAAAATCAGGAGGTTCTTTGCCGATGGGTTATAATTCCTTTCCCTGGTATGCTAGTGGGTTGGAAGGGCCCACATGTTGTCATGGGAATGGTGGGATGTTTTTATTTTGACATACAAGGAGGTCATATTGCTGGGGTTATACCTTCCGGTTATCCACAATGAACTCTTTCTAAGATGTGAAACTATTCTTGATACCAAGCCAGAAACCACCTTTGGCAGTAGTACAATAAGGTTTTGAATACTGAACTACCTCAAGGCCTTTTGGAAGTAGTCTGAGTATAAATCCTATAAATAAATTAATTTACTGAATAGTGGATAGTTTGTGGTTTCATTGCTCTTATTTCCATTCCCAAGTTTTAAAAAAAGTTCTGTCTCAAAAAGAAATTAAGGTGTATTATTATGTTACCAGATCAAGATTCTGTGTCAACTAGGTCTAGGTTGGAATTCTTGGTAATCAGCCTTAAGCAGGGAGGGGAAAATCACTTCTGCCAGCAACTAACTTAGGAGTGGATGGATTCCATTTGTCTTACAACCCAGTGGAGGCTTATCTGAGTGTGGACAACATAGTTCCTGTGTGATCAGTTTCCAAAGTCTTTGTGTTTGGCAACCTGAAAACTTCAATTTCGGTCAGAATCTAGCATTTTTGGAGAGAAAACAAGGCCAGATACCTTAATCTGAGGTTCAGCCTCATTGAATGAGCATATGGTCTAGTAAGTTAAATAATCTATTTCTGACCAAGCTATTTCCCCCATTGGCTTTTTTTTTTTTTTTATTCTGAAGACAAAATAAAGATTGCTTTCCATGTAACTGTTCAGAATACAGAAGCATGCAAAGGAAATGTGCTGGCCTTAAGAGAAAGGGCAGGTCACAAATACAAAGCCAGTAGAAAGTATCCCATCAATGCTATGTGATTAAAATAAAATCTAACATGTAGGTGAGGTATAACTAGTTTTATCCATCTTAGAGTTAATCTGGTGTTTTATGTGTCAGATTCAGACTGACTCCTGCATTTACAATCAATATCATATTTCTTCCAAAACGGTCACCTAGCTATTAGTACATTGCAGATTTGATTTGACTCTATCCAATGGTTTATATATTTGACATATGTAATTTCTAGTAAGTGTCCATTAAAATGCCATTTGTCTCTCTCCTTCCGCTGTCTGGAATACAGATGCACATGAATGAAAGCAGCTATCTTGGACAACAGGTTGCCTTGGGAAGGGAAAACATGAATGGTGTAACAATAATGTAGATGAAGCCTGGCTTTTTGACACTGAACAGTGCTGTTCCAGTCCTGTGTTATTTATCCTCCAAATAAGTAGAAAAATAAAATTATTTAAGCTACTGTTATCTGTTTAAGGTTAAATTAATATTTTATTTATACTCTATTAGGAAGTACTGCTTATGGAGTTTCCTACCTTCTTAGGTGCCCAATTTATGCCAGGGAAAGCTTGGCACTTTTTTCCTGACAAACTATAAAATGCAGGATGCTTTGAATGAAACCTTCTCTCAACACTTCTCTGTCAGTGACAGTTCCAGACATTCTCTCATTTAGAATCTTTCAGGAGGTTTAAGCATCAATCTCTGTGAGGCTCAAATTCTAAGAGAAACTATGTACAGATCCACAATGAACTTGAGATGGACCTCCACATATGGCTTGCATAGTAGAGGCCAGTCCCACTCCCCATTTCTCCTCCAATGAGGAGGCAATCAGATACCTCTTAAGCATTCCTTCTTGACTGAAAAACCAAACAAAGAAAGCTTCTCTTATTCTCCTCCTTATCAATTTCCAGACCTTTATTTGGACTGGAGCTGGATAATAACATAAGAGTAGCAGAAATGGTGTTCCCATCTCTCAGCAAATGTTGCCAGGGACTATGTCCGGAATGGTATTTCCTAGGTTGTCTTCCAGGGTTTTTATAATTTTAGGTTTTACTTTTAAGTCTTTAATCCATCTTCAGTTGATTTTTTTATATGGTGTAAGGAGGGGGTCCAGATTCAATCTTCTGCATATGGCTAGCCCAGTTATCCCAACACTATTTATTGAATAGGGAGTCTTTTCCCCATTGCTTCTTTTTGTCAACCTTGATGAAGACCATCTGGTTGTAGGTGTGTAGCTTTATTTCTGGGTTCTCTATTGTCTTTCATTGGTCCATGCATCTGTTTTTGTACAGTACCATGCTGTTATGGTGACCGTAGCTTTATAACACAGTTTGAAATTGGCTAGTGTGATGCCTCTGGCTTTGTTCTTTTGGTTTAGGATTGCCTTGCCTATTGGGGCTCTTTTTTTGTTCCATAGGAATTGGAAAATAGGTTTTTTT
Organism: Theropithecus gelada; assembly: GCF_003255815.1. NCBI lineage: Eukaryota > Metazoa > Chordata > Mammalia > Primates > Cercopithecidae > Theropithecus > Theropithecus gelada. The sequence goes on along the minus strand of NC_037671.1, from coordinate 80,087,870 downwards.
TTTTCTAGTTCTGTGAAGAATGTCATTGGTAGTTTGATATAAATAACATTAAATCTGTAAATTACTTTGGGCTTATGTTGATTATCACAATATTGATTCTTACTATTCATGAGCATGGGATGTTCTTCCATTTGTTTACATCATCTCAGATTTCCTTGAACAGTGTTTTGTAATTTTCATCATAGAGATTTTTCACCTTCCTGGTTAGCTGTATCCCTAAGTATTTTATTCTTTTTATCACTATTGTGAATGGAATTGCATTCCTGATTTGGTTCTCAGCTTGAAAGTTGTTGGTATATAGAAATGCTACCAATTTTTGTACATTGGTTTTGTATCCTGACACTTTGCTGAAATTGTTTATCAAATAAAGGAGCTATCGGGTGGAGACTATGGTGTTTTCTAAGTATAGAATCATATTATTTGCACATAGAAATATTTTCACTTCCTTTCTTGCTATTCGGATGATTTTCTTTTCTCTTGATTTCTTTGGTTAGGACTTTCAGTACTATGTTGAATAGCAGTGGTGACAGTGGGTATCCCTGCCTTGTTCCGGTTCTCAAGGGGAATGCTTCTAGCATTTGCCCATTTGGCATGATTTTGGCTGTGGATTTGTCATAGATGGCTCTTATATTTTGAAGTATGTTCCCTCAGTTACTAGTTTTTTGAAGGTTTTTAACATAAACAGATGTTGAATTTTGTTGAAAGCCTTTTCTGCATCTATTGAGATGATCATGTAATTTTGGTTTTAGTTTTATGTGGTAAATCACATTTATTGATTTGCATATTTTGAACCAACCATGCATCCCACAAATAAAACCTATTTGATCATGGTCAATTAGCTTTTTCATGTTCAGTCGGATTCAGTTTGCTAGTATTTTTGTTGAGAATTTTTGCATCAATGTTCATCAAGAATACTGACCCGAGGTTTTTTATTATTATTATTATTGTTGTGTGTTTGTCAGGTTTTGACATCAGGGTGATGCTGGTCTCATAAAATGAGTTAGGGAGGAATCTCTTCTGCTTAATTTTTTGGAATAGATTCAGTAGGAATGGTACCAGTGCTTCTTTATACATCTGGTAGAATTCAACTGTGAGTCCATCTGGCCATGGGCTTTTTCTGACGTAAGCGTTTTGTTAGTGATTCAGTTCTGAGCTCATTATTTGTCTGTTCAGGGACTCTATTTCTTCTTAGTTCAACCTTGAGAGGTTTTACATTTCCAGGAATGTATCTATTTCTTCTAGGTTTTCTTGTTTGTGTGCATAGAGGTGTTCATTGTAGTCTCTGAGAGTTTTTAAATTTCTGTGGGGTTGGTGGTAACGTTTCCTTTGTCATTTCCGATTGGGTTTATTTGGATCTTCTCTCTCTCTCTTTTTTTTTTTTTTCTTTATCATTCTCTCTAGCAGTTAAACAATGTTACTTATTCTTTGAAATAACCAGCTCCTGGAGTTCTTGATCTTTGGTTTTATTTTTTGAATCTCAGCTTCCTTCAGCTCAGCTCTGATTTTGGTTATTTCTTGTTTCCTGCTAGCTTTGGGGTTGTTTTGCTTTAGTTCGTGTAGGTGTGATGTTAGGCTGTTAATGTGAGATCCTTCTAACTTTCTGATGTGGGTGTTTAGCACTATCAAATTCCCTCTAAAAACTGCTTTAGCTGTTTCCCACAGATACTGGTATGTTGTATCTTTGTTCTCATTTGTTTCAAATAATTTCTCGTTTCTGCCTTAATTTAATTGTTTAGCCAAAACCCATTCAGGAGCAAGTTGTTTAATTTCCATGTAACAGTATGGTTTTGAGGTATTTTCTTAGTATTGATTTCTATTTTTATTGTACTGTGATCTGAGAGCATGTTTAATATAATTTTTCAAAATTATAATTTGCTAAAATTTTTCATGGCCAACTTTAAAGTCAATTTAGGGTCAATTTTAGAGTATATGCCATGTGCAGATGAGAAGAATGTATATTGTTTCTGAGTGAAGTGTTCTGTAGATGTCTGTTAGGACCATTTAGTAAAATGTTGAGTTCAGGCCTTAATATTTTCTTTAGTTTTCTGCCTTGATTATCTGTCTAATACTGTCAGTAGGGTATTGAAGTTTCCCACTATTGCTGTGTGGTTATCTAAGTCTCCTCATAGGTCTCTAATAACTTGCTTTATGAATCTGGGTGCTCCTATTTTGGATACATGTATTTTAGAATAATTAGATCTTCTTGCTGAATTGAACCCTTTACCATTATGTAATGCCCTTTGTCTTTTTTGATCATTGTTGGTTTAAAGTTGGCTTTGTCTGAAATTAGAATAGCAACCCCTGATTTTTTTCTGTTTTCTGTTTGTTTGCTTGATTTTTTTCCATCCCTTTACTTTGAGCCTATAGGTGTCATTACATCTGAGATGGTCTAGTTTATTTATACAACTTACCACTCTATGGCTTTTAATTGGGGCATTTAGCCTGTCTACATTTAAGATTAATATTGATTTACGCAGGTTTGATCCTGTCTTCATGTTGTGAGCTGGTTACAATGCAGATGTGATTGTGTAGTTGCTTTAGAGTGCCCTTGGTCTATGTACTTAAGTGTGTTTTTGTGGTGGTCAGTAATAGTTTTCGTTTCCATATTTGGCACTCTCTTAAGGACCTCTTGCAAGGCAGGGCTGGTTGTAACAACTTCTCTCAGCATTTTCATGTCTGAAAAATATCTTATTTCTCCTTTTCTTATGAAGCTTAGTTTGGCTAGTTATGAAATTTTCTAGAATTTCTTCTCTTTAAAAATGCTAAATATAGGCCTGCAATCTCATCTGGCTTACAGAATTTCTGCTGAAAGGTCCACTGTTAACCTGATGAGGTTTCCTTTGACCTGTCCCTTCTTTCTAGCTGCCTTTATCATTTTTTCTTTCATTTAAACTTTCAATAATCTAATTACTATGTGTCTTGGGGATGGTTATCTTCTATAGTACCTCACAGGGGGTTTCTGCATTTTCTGGATTTAAATGTTGGTCTCTCCTGTGACATTGGAGAAATTTTCATGAATGTTATCCTGAAATGTGTTTTCTAAGTTTCTTGCTTTCTCTCCCTCTCTTTCAGAGGCCCCAGTGGGTTGTAGATTTGGTCTCTTTACATAATCTCATATTTCTCAGATGTTTTACTTATTCTTTTTTACTGCATTTTCTTTATTTTTGTCTGACTGAGATTTTGGACAACGAGTCTTTGAGCTCAAAGATCCTTTCCTCAGCCTGGTGGAATCTGCTGCTAACACTTGTGATTGTCTTCTGAAATTCTTGAAGTGAATTTTTCAGCTCTACCAGTTCAGTCTGACTTTTTCTTAAATGGCCATTTCATCTTTTATCTCCTGTATTGTGTAATTGTATTCCTTAGATTCCTTGAATTGGGTTTCAACTTTCTCCTTAATGTCAATAATCTTTCTTTCTATCCATATTGTGAATTCTATTTTTGACATTTCAGCCATTGCAGTCTGGATAAGAACCATTGCTGGAGATCTAGAGCCATTATTTGACTTAAAAAGACACTCTGGCTTTTTTAATTGCCAATGTTCTTCTGCTGGTTTTCACTCATTTTTCTGGGCTGATGTTCCTTCACCTTCAGTTTTTAAGGTTGTTGTCCTTAGAATGGTTTTGATGGTTTTGTTGTTGCTGTTTTCTTTTTTCTTTTTTTTTTCTTTTCTTTTATATTCATTGAATCCCTTGGGTGTTTGTTCCTGTGGTGTAAGGTAGGTTCAGTCAACCAGCTTTGATTCTAGACTGCTGCTGCCTTATCCTTACTTAGTCTGCCCTAATCTGCTGTCCACATCCTTCCCAGGGAAGCATAGGGTTGTGCCTGCCTGCAGAGTTTAGGCAGAAGTGGGATCACTGGGCTGGAAGCACTAGCAATGTGACCCATCTGGCTATAGGAGGTGGGATGAGTGGAGTTTCCTGCCCTTGCATCTGGTGCTTCCAGTGCAAAAGGAGGCTGTGTACCTTGACAAATTCAGGTAGAAATAATACTGCTCGACTGGAAGCTCTAGCAAGCATAACCTTCCTGGCTACCAGAGGCCGGGGTGGATGACCTCACCCACCCTACCATTTGACTGTTTCCTGGAACAACAGAAGGCTGCACCCTCTGGCTGAGTTCACAGAAGCAGGACCACTGGGCCAGACGCTCTGGCAGGTGTTGCCTGCTACCAGTATTAAGGGAGGATGGGGTCACACATCCTGCCTTTTGGGTGCTCCCTAGGACAACAGAAGGCTGCAGCTGCTGGCTGAGTAAGCAGAAGTGGGACTGCTGAGCCAGGAGCTGGCACAGAGCCTTGTCTGGCAAGCGGGGTGGAGCAATCTTACTGCTCCCAAGCACTGTGACTGTGGCCTCTCTTTGGGATGGCATCAGTGCTGGTCTGCTCCAGAGCCCAAGGCTTGTAGAAGTCCCCTTGGAATCATGACTTGCACCTGCAAAACATCCAGGTGGCCATCTGCCTCAGCCTACAAGTGCAGTGGGGCAGGATGGGAAGGGGGTTCCAGGAGGATTCTTCCATTCCCAGTTTTGCATAGTTTCTTGTAGAGAGTGTGAATCCCCCAGGGGGCGCTCATTCACTCATCCTTTTCCAAGTTGGAGAGATTCTTCTGTCTCCACACTGAGTCAGACAGGCTGGTGCTTGGCTTCGCTCCTCTCTGCTCTCTGTGTGTCCCTTCTGCCTTAATGGATCCCTACAAGGTTTCTTAGATGATTGGCCTGCAGGACCAGTCCAGGGCCAATGTTCACTAGCCCTTTTGTTTGCTCCCCATTAGAGCCATGCACATGAGCTGCTTCTAGTTTTTCAGCTTGGTCCTTAATAAGAATTTTGTCAATAATTCCCATTTTTTTTTTAATTGATTGGGATAAGTCACCTAACATTTTATGTGTTTCTTCTTCCTTTGTTATTAGACACATTATGTAAATAAGAACAAAACAGAAAATATTCTAATCTTATTTCTACATTGAATCATAATGGACCTCTTTTATAACCATATTATGATTTAAATATGGAGTTAAAGACAATAAACTTTTATAAAATTATTGAGGAGAATGTGAGGTTTCTAGCATGACAAACAAAAGAATAATTTTAATTATGAATGAAACAAGAAAAAATTATCAATTTAATAAGCATATCAAATCACACTGCCAGTTTTCCCTATGAGTTCTGTGCTGACAGCATTATGGGAGAGGATAAAGGTCAGTAATCAACTAACAAAAACAGGCATCATTAATGAATTAGAGATTATACATGCTCATGAGAGAAAAGCAGTGTTTATCATTCTAAGGGACAGCTATAGTGGAAGACTGTGCATAGATGGCCTTCTTTATCTGGACTCCTTGCATTCCAATATAGGAGCAATGGGCACTCAGATGAACTCCTTGCAACAGGCAAAGGACCCAATCATTCATTGTATCACAGGACAAAACTAGATTTAGGTGGGCTTATCCAAATGTGACACTTTATTAGAATGTGAGTTGTACTATTTATATTTCAAACCTTTCCAAACCAATTAAGAGCCATGTAAACACCTGCCCAAAATGAACAATTGTTACTTGCAATGATTGCTCATAATCCTCTCTATTCCTGATCTGTACCCTCATCCCCAGCTCTCAACCATGGCATCAAATGTCCTCTGAACCTCTACATTGTCCCCAAAGACTCTGACTTGATTTACCTCTCATGCTGTCTTAAATATGTTATTTTAGCCTGGACTACATGGAACCTGAACCAGGGATTGTGTCCTGGACAGGCTAATTTACTCTGGCCTTTACTTCTAACTGTCTGACACCACACATGCCAAAATCCAACGGCCTTGGGATTTCCCTGAAGACAGTCACTATTGTAGTTCAAGGACAACCAAACTTCAACTGTTTAGCATATTTTATACAGTTTTCTAATGCATCTTTTGTAAGAGAAGATTTTTTTTTTAAACACTGTACACTTAAGGTACACTACATTTATTTATTTGTTTATTTATTTATTTTTATTATACTTTAAGTTCTGGGGTACATGTGCAGAACATGCAGGTTTGTTATGTAGGTATGTACATGCCATGGTTGTTTGCTGCACCCATCAACCCATCATCTACATTAGGTATTTCTCCTAATGCTATCCCTTTCCTAGCCCACCACCTCCTGATAAGCCCTGGTGTGTGATGCTACCCTCTCTGTGTCCATGTGTTGTCATTGTTCAACTCCCAGTTATGAGTGAGGACATGTGGTTTTTGGTTTTCTGTTCTCGGGTTAGTTTACTGAGAATAATGGTTTCTAGCATCATCCATCTTCCTGCAAAGGACATGAACCTATTCTTTTGTATGGCTGCATAGTATTCCATGGTGTATATGTGTCACATTTTCTTAATCCAATCTATCATTGATGGCATTTGGGTTGGTTCCAAGTCTTCGCTATTGTGAGCAGTGCCACAATAAATATACGTGTGCATGTGTCTTTATAGTAGAATGATTTATAATCCTTTGTGTATATATCCAGTAATGGGATTACTGGGTCAAATGGTATTTCTAGTTCTAGATCCTTGAGGAATCACCACACTCACTTCCACCATGGTTAAACTAATTTACACTCCCACCAACAGTGTAATAGCATTACTGTCTTTCCACATCTCCAGCATCTGTTGTTTCCTGAATTTTTAATGATCGCCATTCTAACTGGCATGAGACGGTATCTCATTGTGGTTTTGATTTGCATTTCTCTAATGGCCAGTGATGATGAGCATTTTTCATGTTTGTTGGCTGCATAAACGTCTTCTTTTGAGAATTGTCTGTTCATATCCTTTGCCCACTTTTTGATGGGGTTGTTTGTTTTTTTCTTGTAAATTTGTTTAAGTTCTTTGTAGATTTTGGGAATTAGCCCTTTGTCAGATGGATATATTGTAAAATATTTCTCCCATTCTGTAGGTTGCCTGTTCACTCTGCTGATAGTTCCTTTTGCTGTGCAGAAGCTCTTTAGTTTAATCAGATCCATTTGTCAATTTTGGCTTTTGTTGCCATTGTTTTTGGTGTTTTAGTCATGAAGTCTTTGCCCATGCTTATGTCCTAAGTGCTATTGCCTAGGTTTTTTTCTAGGGTTTCTATGGCTTTAGGTTTCACGTTTAAGTCTTCCATCCATCTTGAGTTAATTTCTGTATAAGATGTAAGGAAGAGATCCAGTTTCAGCTTTCTACATATGGCTAGCCTGTTTTCCTAACACCATTTATTAAATAGAGAATTCTTTCCCAATTTCTTGTTTTTGTCAAGTTTGTGAAAGATCAGATGGTTGTAGATGTGTAGCATTATTTCTGAGGCCTCTGTTCTGTTCCATTGTTCTATATATCTGTTTTGCTACCAGAACAATGCTGTTTTTGCTACTGTAGCTTTGTAGTATAGTTTGAAGTCAGGTAGCACAATGCCTCTAGTTTTGTTCTTTTTGTTAGGATTGTCTTGGCTATGCGGGCTCTTTATTGGTTCCACATGAAATTTAAAGTAGCTTTTTCCAATTCTGTCAAGAAAGTCAATGGTAGCTTGATGGGGATACATCTTTCTTAAGGTTTCTGAGATTATATCCTCATTTCTATGTGTGTGTTTTAAACACACACTGACATACACATATAGAAATATTTTGTGTCCTATAAATTCAAAGGAAAATTTTAGCATCATAATTATAGATAATTATTTGGATTATTTATGTCATGATATGTGGCAATTATGACTTTCTGCATCATCCTAAAATAATCTAATCATAGCAGTCTAATAGATGACAACTTCCCATATCTGCATTTGAAAAATTGTATTAAAAATTATATTCATATTTTTATAAAACATATACTCTCATTCCTGATGGCAAAATTAACATTATTAGGTAGGAGCAATATATCTAATTTCTATTTGAACTTTTTTATGATATAAACATAAAATATTCATGGTAGACCTAGGTTTGGAAAAGGAAGAATAAACCAGATATTTCTTTCTTTTCAGTATTTGAGAATAAAATAGAGTATCAGAGAAAATATATCTTAAATCGTTAAATTGCCATTTATTTCAAATAATTTACATAAGATATTAACACTTAGCTGATATCCCAAATGGGCAGATTAAGAAAGGAATATCCGGTTCTTGTTTTAAACTATGTTCAGTGGGGACACATATAAATGAATTGTGTAAGAACATAAGTGACAAAGCATTGTGGCTGAATCTAACAACTCCAATAAACATATATATGATGTACAATGACATTACTGTGTCCTAGGAAATTTATGCAGGATCACCCTCAAAATGAACAAAATGAAAATAAACTTGAATGTGAGGGTGAGGCATGGTAAAGAAATGTCTGACCATAAAAAAGAGTGGAATGGTATGTATAAAATCAAGAAGCAGAGTAGCTCATTACTTTAAAAAGTAATGAAACATAACAATTCTTCGAAAAGTAAGAACAAATGTATAGTAGGAGATTCTGAAAGAAGGTTCCTGAATTTCAAGCCTAAAGTTAGGCTTTTAATTCTATTTTGAAACTCACATGATTTCATTTTCATAGTATAAGCATGAACATGTAAGTTCATTCAACTTTAAATAGAAAGTCATACATTTAAAAGGTAACTGATGAAGGTAAAAATTGAGAGGAAGAGAAGGCATTGCTGGCTTGCTTTTCTTATAGACAGTCCTTCAAAAAACCTAAATAAAAGTGTACACTGGGAAGAACCTCTTTGACTTTCAACCAAGAGATGACCTCTTTGACATAGTCTCTTTATCTGTTAGAAGAGAAAATAGTTCTAATGTAATGAATTGACAATTTTTTTTTTTTTTTTTTTTGAGATGGAGTCTCGCTCTGTCGCCCAGGCTGGAGTGCAGTGGCCGGATCTCAGCTCACTGCAAGCTCCGCCTCCCGGGTTCACGCCATTCTCCTGCCTCAGCCTCCCGAGTAGCTGGGACTACAGGCGCCCGCCACCTTGCCCGGCTAGTTTTTTTGTATTTTTTTAGTAGAGACGGAGTTTCACCAGGTTAGCCAAGATGGTGTTGATCTCCTGACCTCGTGATCCGCCCGTCTCGGCCTCCCAAAGTGCTGGGATTACAGGCTTGAGCCACCGTGCCCGGCCGAATTGATAATTTTTTAATAAACATCCCTAAAATACATGAATGTAGATAAATACTGGATATTTATTTTTCCTGCCTCCATATTCCCACATAATTATTCATGTGTTGGTCTTCTCTGCTAGGCCATACAAGCTTGGTGGCCAAAGTTTCTGTATTATTTAAGCATCTGAAGAGCAGTATAATATCTGCCACATAAGAACTTATTAAATATTAGTTGGATAATTCAGTTATTTATTTTGCACTAAAGTTGAAATTTCTTGAAAAACAATTTATGAATGATATACCAAAGAGCTATATTTCACATAATCTACAGAAAATCTCCATTCAACTCTTTATCAATGTAGATATCAATTTTATGAAAAAAAATATTTTTAGGTTAGTGTAAAACTACAGTCTATTTTACATGAGATTTCCAGGAATTAGTTTAAAATAGGTATTTTCAGTGGTGAACACACAAAAATAATAGCCTTCAGGATCTCATAGTTGTTTTTATAGTGTTGATCTTGCTCAAGAACACACATATACAAAGGCATATAATTATAGCATGAGCAGAGAGAGGTCTGGCAGAAATCTCAGTGCCTTACAAATAATCTAAAAGTAAGATATCATTGTGAAAGTAAGAATGAGTCACATATTTGCATAATTAAATGACATTTTTAGATATACTGTTTGTGTGAGATTTAAAAATATCAAGAAGATAAACACCTGAATATCCTTGTGATGAAAACAATTTAAACAAGTAGCTAAAAACAGGAATAGGTATAAGCAGTACTCCTCTGTTTCAACTCCTAGAATTTTAGTTGGGATTCATACCCGTCTGTGACTTAATACAGTTCATGTGCAAATGTAAGAAATGAGTCTGATACTCATAACAATAAGTGGATAGAGGATGACTATGAGGCCTCTTGAAAAAGTTTGTGACTCAAGATGACAATTTAGTATTCAAGAAATATGTATTCATTACTTATTAAAGTACATATAAATTACTAATTTCTGGGCATGTAATAGTGAATAAAATAGCTAGCTAGGGTCCCTGCCATAATTTACCTTAGATTTTATGATCCATGGATTCAAGATCATTGAATAGGACCTTTTTATCAGTTAATTGCTGTTAGAAAATAATATGCAAAGATTTAAAAGAATGAGGGGAAAAGGACCAATGCCTCAGATGAAATGCAGACCATCTGGATTAAACGCTTTGATGGTAAATGTGATGACTGGGATACTAAAGAAGCCTGATAAATATCATTATTCTTCTATCCCTGAGTTCAAATTTAATTGAAAGTTAAGACAAATAAGCAAGCAGATGAAAAACCCTAATATTAGCATTATTACTGGTAAAATATAATAAAGGAAAACATTGCTTATATCTGTAATTTAGTAATGTTATAACAAAAAAACAAAACAAAACACTAATGACCCAATTACAGTAATCTAACCTGGCTTTTACCTGGGACTGGGAGAATTCCTGGAATACAGGATGTTCAGTACTACAACTATATAAAAGAGAAAGAAATGAGGGACAATATTTGGCATGTTAATTATCCTGCATAAGAACTAGTTCTTACTTATAAAATAGAAACTATCTTATTGGGCTCTCAAAAATATTAAATTAGATAATGCATATAAAACAGCCAAGTGCTGAAAACACTAGCACTTAATAAGTAATTGGTATTATTAAAGGCAGCAAATAATTGTACTTCAATTTTTGTTGATGTTCCTACTGTAAAATATGAGTCTTCAAGTTTCTGAAGGCAACATGAATGTATGAGGAATGTATAAGAAAAGCTACAAATATGGATTCATTCATACATTAAAAATATTCATAAACTATTTATATATTCCAATCCCTTTTATTTTTCTTGACATTGAAAATAATAACCAAAAAAGACAGAATCACGAACTTCAAAGAAATATTAGTCTAATGAGTCCTTAATTAATATAGGTTTAGTATCTTAAAAAGGAAAGAGGATTGCAGGAAAATCTGTGATATTAATTATAAATGTAACAGTTTGAAATAAGGAGAATGAACTAGATAAACAAAGTAGCCAACAACCTTTAATATACCAATTGATAGTATAATAGAAGTTTAAAGTTTACAAAAGGAGTAGGAACTGCTTAAAGGTGAAGATAATACTATTAAAATGTGAATGCAAATTAAAATATCTTTATAAAGTGTTACTGCTACCTCTGTATCATTCACATTTGTGTATTCACTTTTAAGTGTTCTGTTATGAGTTTAAAAAATGTTCTGTGGCCGGGCGCGGTGGCTCAAGCCTGTAATCCCAGCACTTTGGGAGGCCGAGACGGGTGGATCACGAGGTCAGAAGATCGAGACCATCCTGGCGAACACGGTGAAACCCCGTCTCTACTAAAAAATACAAAAAACTAGCCGGGCGAGATGGCGGGCGCCTGTAGTCCCAGTTACTTGGGAGGCTGAGGCAGGAGAATGGCGTAAACCCGGGAGGCGGAGCTTGCAGTGAGCTGAGATCCGGCCACTGCACTCCAGCCCGGGCGACAGAGCGAGACTCCGTCTCAAAAAAAAAAAAAAA